>NW_025960651.1:0-46923 GCF_023159225.1 Perognathus longimembris pacificus | reverse complement strand
AGAAGGTTTACTCCCTGATATACAGCTGCCTACCCCCTTCGTAAGTGCAGGTCCTAAATGAGCTTTTTTCTCTGTTCCCTCACCACAATCCAGATTCTTTTGGGGAGTTACCAGTACAGTAACCATACCAGGAAGTACTTAATTTATTAAGCTACTGCTTTTCATAATCTCAGTGGAGATATTTACTGATAAACAGCTACCTACGCAGCATGTTCATGTCGTTCCTAAATGAGCTTTTATCTCTCTCCCCTCACCACAAATCAGATTCTTCTGAGGAGTTCCCAGTACTTTATCCTTTCTCCTGTGTAATTACCTTAACAAGGTGCAGCTGTTTTTATTCTCAGAAGCTTTACTCCCTGATATACAGCTGCCTACCCCCCTTCGTAAGTGCAGGTCCTAAATGAGCTTTTTTCTCTGTTCCCTCACCACAATCCAGATTCTTTTGGGGAGTTACCAGTACAGTAACCATACCAGGAAATAATTAATTTATTAAGCTACTGCTTTTCTAAAGCTCAGTGGAGATATTTACTGATAAACAGCTACCTACGCAGCATGTTCATGTCGTTCCTAAATGAGCTTTTATCTCTCTCCCCTCACCACAAATCAGATTCTTCTGAGGAGTTCCCAGTACTTTATCCTTTCTCCTGTGTAATTACCTTAACAAGCTCCAGCTGTTTTTATTCTCAGAAGGTTTACTCCCTGATATACAGCTGCCTACCCCCTTCGTAAGTGCAGGTCTAAATGAGCTTTTTTTCTCTGTTCCCTCACCACAATCCAGATTCTTTTGGGAGTTACCAGTACAGTAACCATACCAGGAAGTACTTAATTTATTAAGCTACTGCTTTTCTTAATCTCAGTGGAGATATTTACTGATAAACAGCTACCTACGCAGCAATGTTCATGTCGTTCATAAATGAGCTTTTATCTCTCTCCCCTCACCACAAATCAGATTCTTCTGAGGAGTTCCCAGTACATTATCCTTTCCCCTGTGTAATTACCTTAACAAGCTCCAGCTGTTTTTATTCTCAGAAGGTTTAGTCCCTGATATACAGCTGCCTACCCCCTTCGTAAGTGCAGGTCCTAATGAGCTTTTTTCTCTGTTCCCTCACCACAATCGAGATTCTTTTGGGAAGTTACCAGTACAGTAACCATACCAGGAAGTACTTAATTTATTAAGCTACTGCTTTTCTTAATCTCAGTGGAGATATTTACTGATAAACAGCTACCTACGCAGCATGTTCATGTCGTTCCTAAATGAGCTTTTATCTCTCTCCCCTCACCACAAATCAGATTCTTCTGAGGAGTTCCCAGTACATTATCCTTTTCCCCTGTGTAATTACCTTAACAAGCTCCAGCTGTTTTTATTCTCAGAAGGTTTAGTCCCTGATATACAGCTGCCTACCCCCTTCGTAAGTGCAGGTCCTAAATGAGCTTTTTTCTCTGTTCCCTCACCACAATCCAGATTCTTTTGAGGATTTACCAGTACAGTAACCATACCAGGAAGTACTTAATTTATTAAGCTACTGCTTTTCTTAATCTCAGTGGAGATATTTACTGATAAACTGCTACCTACGCAGCATGTTCATGTCGTTCCTAAATGAGCTTTTATCTCTCTCCCCTCACCACGAATCAGATTCTTCTGAGGAGTTCCCAGTACATTATCCTTTCCCCTGTGTAATTACCTTAACAAGCTGCAGCTGTTTTTATTCTCAGAAGCTTTACTCCCTGATATACAGCTGCCTACCCCCTTCGTAAGTGCAGGTCCTAAATGAGCTTTTTTCTCTGTTCCCTCACCACAATCCAGATTCTTTTGGGGAGTTACCAGTACAGTAACCATACCAGGAAGTACTTAATTTATTAAGCTACTGCTTTTCTAAAGCTCAGTGGGATATTTACTGATAAACAGCTACCTACGCAGCATGTTCATGTCGTTCCTAAATGAGCTTTTATCTCTCTCCCCTCACCACAAATCAGATTCTTCTGAGGAGTTCCCAGTACTTTATCCTTTCTCCTGTGTAATTACCTTAACAAGCTCCAGCTGTTTTTATTCTCAGAAGGTTTACTCCCTGATATACAGCTGCCTACCCCCTTCGTAAGTGCAGGTCCTAAATGAGCTTTTTTCTCTGTTCCCTCACCACAATCCAGATTCTTTTGGGGAGTTACCAGTACAGTAACCATACCAGGAAGTACTTAATTTATTAAGCTACTGCTTTTCTTAATCTCAGTGGAGACATATACTGATAAACAGCTACCTACGCAGCATGTTCATGTCGTTCCTAAATGAGCTTTTATCACTCTCCCCTCACCACAAATCAGATTCTTCTGAGGAGTTCCCAGTACATTATCCTTTCCCCTGTGTAATTAACTTAACAAGTTCCAGCTGTTTTTATTCTCAGAATGTTTACTCCCTGATATACAGCTGCCTACCCCCTTCGTAAGTGCAGGTCCTAAATGAGCTTTTTTCTCTGTTCCCTCACCACAATCCAGATTCTTTTGGGAGTTACCAGTACAGTAACCATACCAGGAAGTACTTAATTTATTAAGCTACTGCTTTGCTTACTCTCAGTGGAGATATTTACTGATAAACAGCTACCTACGCAGCATGTTCATGTCGTTCCTAAATGAGCTTTTATCTCTCTCCCCTCACCACAAATCAGATTCTTCTGAGGAATTCCCAGTACTTTATCCTTTCTCCTGTGTAATTACCTTAACAAGCTCCAGCTGTTTTTATTCTCAGAAGGTTACTCCCTGATATACAGCTGCCTACCCCCTTCGTAAGTGAAGGTCATAAATGAGCTTTTTTCTCTGTTCCCTCACCACAATCCAGATTCTTTTGGGGAGTTACCAGTACAGTAACCATACCAGGAAGTACTTAATTTATTAAGCTACTGCTTTTCTTAATCTCAGTGGAGATATTTACTGATAAACAGCTACCTACGCAGCATGTAAATGTCGTTCCTAAATGAGCTTTTATCTCTCTCCCCTCACCACGAATCAGATTCTTCTGAGGAGTTCCCAGTACATTATCCTTTCCCCTGTGTAATTACCTTAACAAGCTGCAGCTGTTTTTATTCTCAGAAGCTTTACTCCCTGATATACAGCTGCCCTACCCCCTTCGTAAGTGCAGGTCCTAAATGAGCTTTTTTTCTCTGTTCCCTCACCACAATCCAGATTCTTTTGGGGAGTTACCAGTACAGTAACCATACCAGGAAGTACTTAATTTATTAAGCTACTGCTTTTCTAAAGCTCAGTGGAGATATTTACTGATAAACAGCTACCTACGCAGCATGTTCATGTCGTTCCTAAATGAGCTTTTATCTCTCTCCCCTCACCACAAATCAGATTCTTCTGAGGAGTTCCCAGTACTTTATCCTTTCTCCTGTGTAATTACCTTAACAAGCTCCAGCTGTTTTTATTCTCAGAAGCTTTACTCCCTGATATACAGCTGCCTACCCCCTTCGTAAGTGCAGGTCCTAAATGAGCTTTTTTCTCTGTTCCCTCACCACAATCCAGAATCTTTTGGGGAGTTACCAGTACAGTAACCATACCAGGAAGTACATAATTTATTAAGCTACTGCTTTTCTTAATCTCAGTGGAGATATTTACTGATAAACAGCTACCTACGCAGCATGTTCATGTCGTTCCTAAATGAGCTTTTATCTCTCTCCCCTCACCACAAATCAGATTCTTCTGAGGAGTTCCCAGTACATTATCCTTTCCCCTGTGTAATTACCTTAACAAGCTGCAGCTGTTTTTATTCTCAGAAGCTTTACTCCCTGATATACAGCTTCCTACCCCCTTCGTAAGTGCAGGTCCTAAATGAGCTTTTTTCTCTGTTCCCTCACCACAATCCAGATTCTTTTGGGAGTTACCAGTACAGTAACCATACCAGGAAGTACTTAATTTATTAAGCTTCTGCTTTTCTAAAGCTCAGTGGAGATATTTACTGATAAACAGCTACCTACGCAGCATGTTCATGTCGTTCCTAAATGAGCATTTATCTCTCTCCCCTCACCACAAATCAGATTCTTCTGAGGAGTTCCCAGTACTTTATCCTTTCTCCTGTGTAATTACCTTAACAAGCTCCAGCTGTTTTATTCTCAGAAGGTTTACTCCCTGATATACAGCTGCCTACCCCCTTCGTAAGTGCAGGTCCTAAATGAGCTTTTTTCTCTATTCCCTCACCACAATCCAGATTCTTTGGGGAGTTACCAGTACAGTAACCATACCTGGAAGTACTTAATTTATTAAGCTACTGCTTTTCTTAATCTCAGTGGAGATATTTACTGATAAACAGCTACCTACGCAGCATGTTCATGTCGTTCCTAAATGAGCTTTTATCTCTCTCCCCTCACCACAAATCAGATTCTTCTGAGGAGTTCCCAGTACTTTATCCTTTCTCCTGTGTAATTACCTTAACAAGCTCCAGCTGTTTTTATTCTCAGAAGGTTTAGTCCCTGATATACAGCTGCCTACCCCCTTCGTAAGTGCAGGTCCTAAATGAGCTTTTTTCTCTGTTCCCTCACCACAATCCAGATTCTTTTGGGGGAGTTACCAGTACAGTAACCATACCAGGAAGTACTTAATTTATTAAGCTACTGCTTTTCTTAATCTCAGTGGAGATATTTACTGATAAACAGCTACCTACGCAGCATGTTCATGTCGTTCCTATATGAGCTTTTATCTCTCTCCCCTCACCACAAATCAGATTCTTCTGAGGAGTTCCCAGTACATTATCCTTTCCCCTGTGTAATTACCTTAACAAGCTGCAGCTGTTTTTATTCTCAGAAGGTGTAGTCCCTGATATACAGTGCCTACCCCCTTCGTAAGTGCAGGTCCTAAATGAGCTTTTTTCTCTGTTCCCTCACCACAATCCAGATTCTTTTGGGGAGTTACCAGTACAGTAACCATACCAGGAAGTACTTAATTTATTAAGCTACTGCTTTTCTTAATCTCAGTGGAGACATATACTGATAAACAGCTACCTACGCAGCATGTTCATGTCGTTCCTAAATGAGCTTTTATCACTCTCCCCTCACCACAAATCAGATTCTTCTGAGGAGTTCCCAGTACTTTATCCTTTCCCCTGTGTAATTAACTTAACAAGTTCCAGCTGTTTTTATTCTCAGAATGTTTACTCCCTGATATACAGCTGCCTACCCCCTTCGTAAGTGCAGGTCCTAAATGAGCTTTTTTCTCTGTTCCCTCACCACAATCCAGATTCTTTTGGGGAGTTACCAGTACAGTAACCATACCAGGAAGTACTTAATTTATTAAGCTACTGCTTTGCTTACTCTCAGTGGAGATATTTACTGATAAACAGCTACCTACGCAGCATGTTCATGTCGTTCCTAAATGAGCTTTTATCTCTCTCCCCTCACCACAAATCAGATTCTTCTGAGGAGTTCCCAGTACATTATCCTTTCCCCTGTGTAATTACCTTAACAAGCTCCAGCTGTTTTTATTCTCAGAAGGTTTACTCCCTGATATCCAGCTGCCTACCCCCTTCGTAAGTGCAGGTCCTAAATGAGCTTTTTTCTCTGTTCCCTCACCACAATCCAGATTCTTTTGGGGAGTTACCAGTACAGTAACCATACCAGGAAGTACTTAATTTATTAAGCTACTGCTTTGCTTACTCTCAGTGGAGATATTTACTGATAAACAGCTACCTACGCAGCATGTTCATGTCGTTCCTAAATGAGCTTTTATCTCTCTCCCCTCACCACAAATCAGATTCTTCTGAGGAGTTCCCAGTACATTATCCTTTCCCCTGTGTAATTACCTTAACAAGCTCCAGCTGTTTTTATTCTCAGAAGGTTTACTCCCTGATATCCAGCTGCCTACCCCCTTCGTAAGTGCAGGTCCTAAATGAGCTTTTTTCTCTGTTCCCTCACCACAATCCAGATTCTTTTGGGGAGTTACCAGTACAGTAACCATACCAGGAAGTACTTAATTTATTAAGCTACTGCTTTTCTTAATCTCAGTGGAGATATTTACTGATAAACAGCTACCTACGCAGCATGTTCATGTCGTTCCTAAATGAGCTTTTATCTCTCTCCCCTCACCACAAATCAGATTCTTCTGAGGAGTTCCCAGTACATTATCCTTTCCCCTGTGTAATTACCTTAACAAGCTCCAGCTGTTTTTATTCTCAGAAGGTTTACTCCCTGATATCCAGCTGCCTACCCCCTTCGTAAGTGCAGGTCCTAAATGAGCTTTTTTCTCTGTTCCCTCACCACAATCCAGATTCTTTTGGGGAGTTACCAGTACAGTAACCATACCAGGAAGTACTTAATTTATTAAGCTACTGCTTTTCTTAATCTCAGTGGAGATATTTACTGATAAACAGCTACCTACGCAGCATGTTCATGTCGTTCCTAAATGAGCTTTTATCTCTCTCCCCTCACCACAAATCAGATTCTTCTGAGGAGTTCCCAGTACATTATCCTTTCCCCTGTGTAATTACCTTAACAAGCTCCAGCTGTTTTTATTCTCAGAAGGTTTACTCCCTGATATACAGCTGCCTACCCCCTTTGTAAGTGCAGGTCCTAAATGAGCTTTTTTCTCTGTTCCCTCACCACAATCCAGATTCTTTTGGGGAGTTACCAGTACAGTAACCATACCAGGAAGTACTTAATTTATTAAGCTACTGCTTTTCTTAATCTCAGTGGAGATATTTACTGATAAACAGCTACCTACGCAGCATGTTCATGTCGTTCCTATATGAGCTTTTATCTCTCTCCCCTCACCACAAATCAGATTCTTCTGAGGAGTTCCCAGTACATTATCCTTTCCCCTGTGTAATTACCTTAACAAGCTGCAGCTGTTTTTATTCTCAGAAGGTGTAGTCCCTGATATACAGCTGCCTACCCCCTTCGTAAGTGCAGGTCCTAAATGAGCTTTTTTCTCTGTTCCCTCACCACAATCCAGATTCTTTTGGGGAGTTACCAGTACAGTAACCATACCAGGAAGTACTTAATTTATTAAGCTACTGCTTTTCTTAATCTCAGTGGAGATATTACTGATAAACAGCTACCTACGCAGCATGTTCATGTCGTTCCTAAATGAGCTTTTATCTCTCTCCCCTCACCACAAATCAGATTCTTCTGAGGAGTTCCCAGTACTTTATCCTTTCTCCTGTGTAATTACCTTAACAAGGTGCAGCTGTTTTTATTCTCAGAAGCTTTACTCCCTGATATACAGCTGCCTACCCCCTTCGTAAGTGCAGGTCCTAAATGAGCTTTTTTCTCTGTTCCCTCACCACAATCCAGATTCTTTTGGGGAGTTACCAGTAGAGTAACCATACCAGGAAATACTTAATTTATTAAGCTACTGCTTTTCTAAAGCTCAGTGGAGATATTTACTGATAAACAGCTACCTACGCAGCATGTTCATGTCGTTCCTAAATGAGCTTTTATCTCTCTCCCCTCACCACAAATCAGATTCTTCTGAGGAGTTCCCAGTACTTTATCCTTTCTCCTGTGTAATTACCTTAACAATCTCCAGCTGTTTTTATTCTCAGAAGGTTTACTCCCTGATATACAGCTGCCTACCCCCTTCGTAAGTGCAGGTCCTAAATGAGCTTTTTTCTCTGTTCCCTCACCACAATCCAGATTCTTTTTGGGAGTTACCAGTACAGTAACCATACCAGGAAGTACTTAATTTATTAAGCTACTGCTTTTCTTAATCTCAGTGGAGATATTTACTGATAAACAGCTACCTACGCAGCATGTTCATGTCGTTCCTAAATGAGCTTTTATCTCTCTCCCCTCACCACAAATCAGATTCTTCTGAGGAGTTCCCAGTACATTATCCTTTCCCCTGTGTAATTACCTTAACAAGCTCCAGCTGTTTTTATTCTCAGAAGGTTTAGTCCCTGATATACAGCTGCCTACCCCCTTCGTAAGTGCAGGTCCTAAATGAGCTTTTTTCTCTGTTCCCTCACCACAATCCAGATTCTTTTGGGGAGTTACCAGTACAGTAACCATACCAGGAAGTACTTAATTTATTAAGCTACTGCTTTTCTTAATCTCAGTGGAGATATTTACTGATAAACAGCTACCTACGCAGCA
Source organism: Perognathus longimembris pacificus (assembly GCF_023159225.1). Lineage (NCBI taxonomy): Eukaryota > Metazoa > Chordata > Mammalia > Rodentia > Heteromyidae > Perognathus > Perognathus longimembris. The sequence continues at coordinate 38,851 of NW_025960651.1, read as the reverse complement.
TGTTCATGTCGTTCCTAAATGAGCTTTTATCTCTCTCCCCTCACCACAAATCAGATTCTTCTGAGGAGTTCCCAGTACATTATCCTTTCCCCTGTGTAATTACCTTAACAAGCTCCAGCTGTTTTTATTCTCAGAAGGTTTACTCCCTGATATACAGCTGCCTACCCCCTTTGTAAGTGCAGGTCCTAAATGAGATTTTTTCTCTGTTCCCTCACCACAATCCAGATTCTTTTGGGGAGTTACCAGTACAGTAACCATACCAGGAAGTACTTAATTTATTAAGCTACTGCTTTTCTTAATCTCAGTGGAGATATTTACTGATAAACAGCTATCTACGCAGCATGTTCATGTCGTTCCTAAATGAGCTTTTATCTCTCTCCCCTCACCACAAATCAGATTCTTCTGAGGAGTTCCCAGTACATTATCCTTTCCCCTGTGTAATTACCTTAACAAGCTCCAGCTGTTTTTATTCTCAGAAGGTTTACTCCCTGATATACAGCTGCCTACCCCCTTTGTAAGTGCAGGTCCTAAATGAGCTTTTTTTTCTGTTCCTCACCACAATCCAGATTCTTTTGGGGAGTTACCAGTACAGTAACCATACCAGGAAGTACTTAATTTATTAAGCTACTGCTTTTCTTAATCTCAGTGGAGATATTTACTGATAAACAGCTACCTACGCAGCATGTTCATGTCGTTCCTAAATGAGCTTTTATCTCTCTCCCCTCACCACAAATCAGATTCTTCTGAAGAGTTCCCAGTACATTATCCTTTCCCCTGTGTAATTACCTTAACAAGCTGCAGCTGTTTTTATTCTCAGAAGCTTTACTCCCTGATATACAGCTGCCTACCCCCTTCGTAAGTGCAGGTCCTAAATGAGCTTTTTTCTCTGTTCCCTCACCACAATCCTGATTCTTTTGGGGAGTTACCAGTACAGTAACCATACCAGGAAGTACTTAATTTATTAAGCTACTGCTTCTCTAAAGCTCAGTGGAGATATTTACTGATAAACAGCTACGTACGCAGCATGTTCATGTCGTTCCTAAATGAGCTTTTATCTCTCTCCCCTCACCACAAATCAGATTCTTCTGAGGAGTTCCCAGTACTTTATCCTTTCTCCTGTGTAATTACCTTAACAAGCTCCAGCTGTTTTTATTCTCAGAAGGTTTACTCCCTGATATACAGCTGCCTACCCCTTCGTAAGTGCAGGTCCTAAATGAGCTTTTTTCTCTGTTCCCTCACCACAATCCAGATTCTTTTGGGGAGTTACCAGTACAGTAACCATACCAGGAAGTACTTAATTTATTAAGCTACTGCTTTTCTAAAGCTAAGTGGAGATATTTACTGATAAACAGCTACCTACGCAGCATGTTCATGTCGTTCCTTAATGAGCTTTTATCTCTCTCCCCTCACCACAAATCAGATTCTTCTGAGGAGTTCCCAGTACTTTATCCTTTCTCCTGTGTAATTACCTTAACAAGCTCCAGCTGTTTTTATTCTCAGAAGGTTTACTCCCTGATATACAGCTGCCTACCCCCTTCGTAAGTGCAGGTCCTAAATGAGCTTTTTTCTCTGTTCCCTCACCACAATCCAGATTCTTTTGGGGAGTTACCAGTACAGTAACCATACCAGGAAGTACTTAATTTATTAAGCTACTGCTTTTCTTAATCTCAGTGGAGATATTTACTGATAAACAGCTACCTACGCAGCATGTTCATTTCGTTCCTAAATGAGCTTTTATCTCTCTCCCCTCACCACAAATCAGATTCTTCTGAGGAGTTCCCAGTACATTATCCTTTCCCCTGTGTAATTACCTTAACAAGCTCCAGCTGTTTTTATTCTCAGAAGGTTTACTCCCTGATATACAGCTGCCTACCCCCTTCGTAAGTGCAGGTCCTAAATGAGCTTTTTTCTCTGTTCCCTCACCACAATCCAGATTCTTTTGGGGAGTTACCAGTACAGTAACCATACCAGGAAGTACTTAATTTATTAAGCTACTGCTTTTCTTAATCTCAGTGGAGATATTTACTGATAAACAGCTACCTACGCAGCATGTTCATGTCGTTCCTAAATGTGCTTTTATCTCTCTCCCCTCACCACAAATCAGATTCTTCTGAGGAGTTCCCAGTACATTATCCTTTCCCCTGTGTAATTACCTTAACAAGATGCAGCTGTTTTTATTCTCAGACGCTTTACTCCCTGATATACAGCTGCCTACCCCCTTCGTAAGTGCAGGTCCTAAATGAGCTTTTTTCTCTGTTCCCTCACCACAATCCAGATTCTTTTGGGGAGTTACCAGTACAGTAACCATACCAGGAAGTACTTAATTTATTAAGCTACTGCTTTTCTTAATCTCAGTGGAGATATTTACTGATAAACAGCTACCTACGCAGCATGTTCATGTCGTTCCTAAATGAGCTTTTATCTCTCTCCCCTCACCACAAATCAGATTCTTCTGAGGAGTTCCCAGTACATTATCCTTTCCCCTGTGTAATTACCTTAACAAGCTGCAGCTGTTTTTATTCTCAGAAGCTTTACTCCCTGATATACAGCTGCCTACCCCCTTCGTAAGTGCAGGTCCTAAATGAGCTTTTTTCTCTGTTCCCTCACCACAATCCAGATTCTTTTGGGGAGTTACCAGTACAGTAACCATACCAGGAAGTACTTAATTTATTAAGCTACTGCTTTTCTAAAGCTCAGTGGAGATATTTACTGATAAACAGCTACCTACGCAGCATGTTCATGTCGTTCCTAAATGAGCTTTTATCTCTCTCACCTCACCACAAATCAGATTCTTCTGAGGAGTTCCCAGTACATTATCCTTTCCCCTGTGTAATTACCTTAACAAGCTGCAGCTGTATTTATTCTCAGAAGCTTTACTCCCTGATATACAGCTGCCTACCCCCTTCGTAAGTGCAGGTCCTAAATGAGCTTTTTTCTCTGTTCCCTCACCACAATCCAGATTCTTTTGGGGAGTTACCAGTACAGTAACCATACCAGGAAGTACTTAATTTATTAAACTACTGCTTTTCTAAAGCTCAGTGGAGATATTTACTGATAAACATCTACCTACGCAGCATGTTCATGTCGTTCCTAAATGAGCTTTTATCTCTCTCACCTCACCACAAATCAGATTCTTCTGAAGACTTCCCAGTACTTTATCCTTTCTCCTGTGTAATTACCTTAACAAGCTCCAGCTGTTTTTATTCTCAGAAGGTTTACTCGCTGATATACAGCTGCCTACCCCCTTCGTAAGTGCAGGTCCTAAATGAGCTTTTTTCTCTGTTCCCTCACCACAATCCAGATTCTTTTGGGGAGTTACCAGTACAGTAACCATACCAGGAAGTACTTAATTTATTAAGCTACTGCTTTTCTTAATCTCAGTGGAGATATTTACTGATAAACAGCTACCTACGCAGCATGTTCATGTCGTTTCTAAATGAGCTTTTATCTCTCTCCACTCACCACAAATCAGATTCTTCTGAGGAGTTCCCAGTACATTATCCTTTCCCCTGTGTAATTACCTTAACAAGCTCCAGCTGTTTTTATTCTCAGAAGGTTTACTACCTGATATACAGCTGCCTACCCCCTTCGTAAGTGCAGGTCCTAAATGAGCTTTTTTCTCTATTCCCTCACCACAATCCAGATTCTTTTGGGGAGTTACCAGTACAGTAACCATACCAGGAAGTACTTAATTTATTAGGCTACTGCTTTTCTTAATCTCAGTGGAGATATTTACTGATAAACAGCTACCTACGCAGCATGTTCATGTCGTTCCTAAATGAGCTTTTATCTCTCTCCCCGCACCACAAATCAGATTCTTCTGAGGAGTTCCCAGTACATTATCCTTTCCCCTGTGTAATTACCTTAACAAGCTGCAGCTGTTTTTATTCTCAGAAGCTTTACTCCCTGATATACAGCTGCCTACCCCCTTCGTAAGTGCAGGTCCTAAATGAGCTTTTTTCTCTGTTCCCTCACCACAATCCAGATTCTTTTGGGGAGTTACCAGTACAGTAACCATACCAGGAAGTACTTAATTTATTAAGCTACTGCTTTTCTAAAGCTCAGTGGAGATATTTACTGATAAACAGCTACCTACGCAGCATGTTCATGTCGTTCCTAAATAAGCTTTTATCTCTCTCCCCTCACCACAAATCAGATTCTTCTGAGGAGTTCCCAGTACTTTATCCTTTCTCCTGTGTAATTACCTTAACAAGATGCAGCTGTTTTTATTCTCAGAAGCTTTACTCCCTGATATACAGCTGCCTACCCCCTTCGTAAGTGCAGGTCCTAAATGAGCTTTTTTCTCTGTTCCCTCACCACAATCCAGATTCTTTTGGGGAGTTACCAGTACAGTAACCATACCAGGATGTACTTAATATATTAAGCTACTGCTTTTCTTAATCTCAGTGGAGATATTTACTGATAAACAGCTACCTACGCAGCATGTTCATGTCGTTCCTAAATGAGCTTTTATCTCTCTCCCCTCACCACAAATCAGATTCTTCTGAGGAGTTCCCAGTACATTATCCTTTCCCCTGTGTAATTACCTTAACAAGCTCCAGCTGTTTTTATTCTCAGAAGGTTTAGTCCCTGATATACAGCTGCCTACCCCCTTCGTAAGTGCAGGTCCTAAATGTGCTTTTTTCTCTGTTCCCTCACCACAATCCAGATTCTTTTGGGGAGTTACCAGTACAGTAACCATACCAGGAAGTACTTAATTTATTAAGCTACTGCTTTCTTAATCTCAGTGGAGATATTTACTGATAAACAGCTACCTACGCAGCATGTTCATGTCGTTCCTAAATGAGCTTTTATCTCTCTCCCCTCACCACAAATCAGATTCTTCTGAGGAGTTCCCAGTACATTATCCTTTCCCCTGTGTAATTACCTTAACAAGCTCCAGCTGTTTTTATTCTCAGAAGCTTTACTCCCTGATATACAGCTGCCTACCCCCTTCGTAAGTGCAGGTCCTAAATGAGCTTTTTTCTCTGTTCCCTCACCACAATCCAGATTCTTTTGGGGAGTTACCAGTACAGTAACCATACAGGAAGTACTTAATTTATTAAGCTACTGCTTTTCTTAATCTCAGTGGAGATATTTACTGATAAACAGCTACCTACGCAGCATGTTCATGTCGTTCCTAAATGAGCTTTTATCTCTCTCCCCTCACCACAAATCAGAATTCTTCTGAGGAGTTCCCAGTACATTATCCTTTCCCCTGTGTAATTACCTTAACAAGCTCCAGCTGTTTTTATTCTCAGAAGGTTTACTCCCTGATATACAGCTGCCTACCCCCTTCGTAAGTGCAGGTCCTAAATGAGCTTTTTTCTCTGTTCCCTCACCACAATCCAGATTCTTTTGGGGAGTTACCAGTACAGTACCATACCAGGAAGTACTTAATTTATTAAGCTACTGCTTTTCTTAATCTCAGTGGAGATATTTACTGATAAACAGCTACCTACGCAGCATGTTCATGTCGTTCCTAAATGAGCTTTTATCTCTCTCCCCTCACCACAAATCAGATTCTTCTGAGGAGTTCCCAGTACATTATCCTTTCCCCTGTGTAATTACCTTAACAAGCTCCAGCTGTTTTTATTCTCAGAAGGCTTTACTCCCTGATATACAGCTGCCTACCCCCTTCGTAAGTGCAGGTCCTAAATGAGCTTTTTTCTCTGTTCCCTCACCACAATCCAGATTCTTTTGGGGAGTTACCAGTACAGTAACCATACCAGGAAGTACTTAATTTATTAAGCTACTGCTTTTCTTAATCTCAGTGGAGATATTTACTGATAAACAGCTACCTACGCAGCATGTTCATGTCGTTCCTAAATGAGCTTTTATCTCTCTCCCCTCACCACAAATCAGATTCTTCTGAGGAGTTCCCAGTACATTATCTTTCCCCTGTGTAATTACCTTAACAAGCTCCAGCTGTTTTTATTCTCAGAAGGTTTACTCCCTGATATACAGCTGCCTACCCCCTTCGTAAGTGCAGGTCCTAAATGAGCTTTTTTCTCTGTTCCCTCACCACAATCCAGATTCTTTTGGGGAGTTACCAGTACAGTAACCATACCAGGAAGTACTTAATTTATTAAGCTACTGCTTTTCTTAATCTCAGTGGAGATATTTACTGATAAACAGCTACCTACGCAGCATGTTCATGTCGTTCTTAAATGAGCTTTTATCTCTCTCCCCTCACCACAAATCAGATTCTTCTGAGGAGTTCCCAGTACATTATCCTTTCCCCTGTGTAATTACCTTAACAAGCTCCAGCTGTTTTTATTCTCAGAAGGTTTACTCCCTGATATACAGCTGCCTACCCCCTTCGTAAGTGCAGGTCCTAAATGAGCTTTTTTCTCTGTTCCCTCACCACAATCCAGATTCTTTTGGGGAGTTACCAGTACAGTAACCATACCAGGAAGTACTTAATTTATTAAGCTACTGCTTTTCTTAATCTCAGTGGAGATATTTACTGATAAACAGCTACCTACGCAGCATGTTCATGTCGTTCCTAAATGAGCTTTTATCTCTCTCCCCTCACCACAAATCAGATTCTTCTGAGGAGTTCCCAGTACATTATCCTTTCCCCTGTGTAATTACCTTAACAAGCTCCAGCTGTTTTTATTCTCAGAAGCTTTACTCCCTGATATACAGCTGCCTACCCCCTTCGTAAGTGCAGGTCCTAAATGAGCTTTTTTCTCTGTTCCCTCACCACAATCCAGATTCTTTTGGGGAGTTACCAGTACAGTAACCATACCAGGAAGTACTTAATTTATTAAGCTACTGCTTTTCTTAATCTCAGTGGAGATATTTACTGATAAACAGCTACCTAGCAGCATGTTCATGTCGTTCCTAAATGAGCTTTTATCTCTCTCCCCTCACCACAAATCAGATTCTTCTGAGGAGTTCCCAGTACATTATCCTTTCCCCTGTGTAATTACCTTAACAAGCTCCAGCTGTTTTTATTCTCAGAAGGTTTACTCCCTGATATACAGCTGCCTACCCCCTTCGTAAGTGCAGGTCCTAAATGAGCTTTTTTCTCTGTTCCCTCACCACAATCCAGATTCTTTTGGGGAGTTACCAGTACAGTAACCATACCAGGAAGTACTTAATTTATTAAGCTACTGCTTTTCTTAATCTCAGTGGAGATATTTACTGATAAACAGCTACCTACGCAGCATGTTCATGTCGTTCCTAAATGAGCTTTTATCTCTCTCCCCTCACCACAAATCAGATTCTTCTGAGGAGTTCCCAGTACATTATCCTTTCCCCTGTGTAATTACCTTAACAAGCTCCAGCTGTTTTTATTCTCAGAAGGTTTACTCCCTGATATACAGCTGCCTACCCCCTTCGTAAGTGCAGGTCCTAAATGAGCTTTTTTCTCTGTTCCCTCACCACAATCCAGATTCTTTTGGGGAGTTACCAGTACAGTAACCATACCAGGAAGTACTTAATTTATTAAGCTACTGCTTTTCTTAATCTCAGTGGAGATATTTACTGATAAACAGCTACCTACGCAGCATGTTCATGTCGTTCCTAAATGAGCTTTTATCTCTCTCCCCTCACCACAAATCAGATTCTTCTGAGGAGTTCCCAGTACATTATCCTTTCCCCTGTGTAATTACCTTAACAAGCTCCAGCTGTTTTTATTCTCAGAAGGTTACTCCCTGATATACAGCTGCCTACCCCCTTCGTAAGTGCAGGTCCTAAATGAGCTTTTTTCTCTGTTCCCTCACCACAATCCAGATTCTTTTGGGGAGTTACCAGTACAGTAACCTACCAGGAAGTACTTAATTTATTAAGCTACTGCTTTTCTAATCTCAGTGGAGATATTTACTGATAAACAGCTACCTACGCAGCATGTTCATGTCGTTCCTAAATGAGCTTTTATCTCTCTCCCCTCACCACAAATCAGATTCTTCTGAGGAGTTCCCAGTACTTATCCTTTCCCCTGTGTAATTACCTTAACAAGCTCCAGCTGTTTTTATTCTCAGAAGGTTTACTCCCTGATATACAGCTGCCTACCCCCTTCGTAAGTGCAGGTCCTAAATGAGCTTTTTTCTCTGTTCCCTCACCACAATCCAGATTCTTTTGGGGAGTTACCAGTACAGTAACCATACCAGGAAGTACTTAATTTATTAAGCTACTGCTTTTCTTAATCTCAGTGGAGATATTTACTGATAAACAGCTACCTACGCAGCATGTTCATGTCGTTCCTAAATGAGCTTTTATCTCTCTCCCCTCACCACAAATCAGATTCTTCTGAGGAGTTCCCAGTACATTATCCTTTCCCCTGTGTAATTACCTTAACAAGCTCCAGCTGTTTTTATTCTCAGAAGGTTTACTCCCTGATATACAGCTGCCTACCCCCTTCGTAAGTGCAGGTCCTAAATGAGCTTTTTTCTCTGTTCCCTCACCACAATCCAGATTCTTTTGGGGAGTTACCAGTACAGTAACCATACCAGGAAGTACTTAATTTATTAAGCTACTGCTTTTCTTAATCTCAGTGGAGATATTTACTGATAAACAGCTACCTACGCAGCATGTTCATGTCGTTCCTAAATGAGCTTTTATCTCTCTCCCCTCACCACAAATCAGATTCTTCTGAGGAGTTCCCAGTACATTATCCTTTCCCCTGTGTAATTACCTTAACAAGCTCCAGCTGTTTTTATTCTCAGAAGGTTTACTCCCTGATATACAGCTGCCTACCCCCTTCGTAAGTGCAGGTCCTAAATGAGCTTTTTTCTCTGTTCCCTCACCACAATCCAGATTCTTTTGGGGAGTTACCAGTACAGTAACCATACCAGGAAGTACTTAATTTATTAAGCTACTGCTTTTCTTAATCTCAGTGGAGATATTTACTGATAAACAGCTACCTACGCAGCATGTTCATGTCGTTCCTAAATGAGCTTTTATCTCTCTCCCCTCACCACAAATCAGATTCTTCTGAGGAGTTCCCAGTACATTATCCTTTCCCTGTGTAATTACCTTAACAAGCTCCAGCTGTTTTTATTCTCAGAAGGTTTACTCCCTGATATACAGCTGCCTACCCCCTTCGTAAGTGCAGGTCCTAAATGAGCTTTTTTCTCTGTTCCCTCACCACAATCCAGATCTTTTGGGGAGTTACCAGTACAGTAACCATACCAGGAAGTACTTAATTTATTAAGCTACTGCTTTTCTTAATCTCAGTGGAGATATTTACTGATAAACAGCTACCTACGCAGCATGTTCATGTCGTTCCTAAATGAGCTTTTATCTCTCTCCCCTCACCACAAATCAGATTCTTCTGAGGAGTTCCCAGTACATTATCCTTTCCCCTGTGTAATTACCTTAACAAGCTCCAGCTGTTTTTATTCTCAGAAGGTTTACTCCCTGATATACAGCTGCCTACCCCCTTCGTAAGTGCAGGTCCTAAATGAGCTTTTTTCTCTGTTCCCTCACCACAATCCAGATTCTTTTGGGGAGTTACCAGTACAGTAACCATACCAGGAAGTACTTAATTTATTAAGCTACTGCTTTTCTTAATCTCAGTGGAGATATTTACTGATAAACAGCTACCTACGCAGCATGTTCATGTCGTTCCTAAATGAGCTTTTATCTCTCTCCCCTCACCACAAATCAGATTCTTCTGAGGAGTTCCCAGTACATTATCCTTTCCCCTGTGTAATTACCTTAACAAGCTCCAGCTGTTTTTATTCTCAGAAGGTTTACTCCCTGATATACAGCTGCCTACCCCCTTCGTAAGTGCAGGTCCTAAATGAGCTTTTTTCTCTGTTCCCTCACCACAATCCAGATTCTTTTGGGGAGTTACCAGTACAGTAACCATACCAGGAAGTACTTAATTTATTAAGCTACTGCTTTTCTTAATCTCAGTGGAGATATTTACTGATAAACAGCTACCTACGCAGCATGTTCATGTCGTTCCTAAATGAGCTTTTATCTCTCTCCCCTCACCACAAATCAGATTCTTCTGAGGAGTTCCCAGTACTTTATCCTTTCCCCTGTGTAATTACCTTAACAAGCTCCAGCTGTTTTTATTCTCAGAAGGTTTACTCCCTGATATACAGCTGCCTACCCCCTTCGTAAGTGCAGGTCCTAAATGAGCTTTTTTCTCTGTTCCCTCACCACAATCCAGATTCTTTTGGGGAGTTACCAGTACAGTAACCATACCAGGAAGTACTTAATTTATTAAGCTACTGCTTTTCTTAATCTCAGTGGAGATATTTACTGATAAACAGCTACCTACGCAGCATGTTCATGTCGTTCCTAAATGAGCTTTTATCTCTCTCCCCTCACCACAAATCAGATTCTTCTCAGAGAAGTTCCAGTACATTATCCTTTCCCCTGTGTAATTACCTTAACAAGCTCCAGCTGTTTTTATTCTCAGAAGGTTTACTCCCTGATATACAGCTGCCTACCCCCTTCGTAAGTGCAGGTCCTAAATGAGCTTTTTTCTCTGTTCCCTCACCACAATCCAGATTCTTTTGGGGAGTTACCAGTACAGTAACCATACCAGGAAGTACTTAATTTATTAAGCTACTGCTTTTCTTAATCTCAGTGGAGATATTACTGATAAACAGCTACCTACGCAGCATGTTCATGTCGTTCCTAAATGAGCTTTTATCTCTCTCCCCTCACCACAAATCAGATTCTTCTGAGGAGTTCCCAGTACATTATCCTTTCCCCTGTGTAATTACTTAACAAGCTCCAGCTGTTTTTATTCTCAGAAGGTTTACTCCCTGATATACAGCTGCCTACCCCCTTCGTAAGTGCAGGTCCTAAATGAGCTTTTTTCTCTGTTCCCTCACCACAATCCAGATTCTTTTGGGGAGTTACCAGTACAGTAACCATACCAGGAAGTACTTAATTTATTAAGCTACTGCTTTTCTTAATCTCAGTGGAGATATTTACTGATAAACAGCTACCTACGCAGCATGTTCATGTCGTTCCTAAATGAGCTTTTATCTCTCTCCCCTCACCACAAATCAGATTCTTCTGAGGAGTTCCCAGTACATTATCCTTTCCCCGTGTGTAATTACTTAACAAGCTCCAGCTGTTTTTATTCTCAGAAGGTTTAGTCCCTGATATACAGCTGCCTACCCCCTTCGTAAGTGCAGGTCCTAAATGAGCTTTTTTCTCTGTTCCCTCACCACAATCCAGATTCTTTTGGGGAGTTACCAGTACAGTAACCATACCAGGAAGTACTTAATTTATTAAGCTACTGCTTTTCTTAATCTCAGTGGAGATATTTACTGATAAACAGCTACCTACGCAGCATGTTCATGTCGTTCCTAAATGAGCTTTATCTTTCTCCCCTCACCACAAATCAGATTCTTCTGAGGAGTTCCCAGTACATTATCCTTTCCCCTGTGTAATTACCTTAACAAGATGCAGCTGTTTTTATTCTCAGAAGCTTTACTCACTGATATACAGCTGCCTACCCCCTTCGTAAGTGCAGGTCCTAAATGAGCTTTTTTCTCTGTTCCCTCACCACAATCCAGATTCTTTTGGGGAGTTACCAGTAGAGTAACCATACCTGGAAGTACTTAATTTATTAAGCTACTGCTTTTCTAAAGCTCAGTGGAGATATTTACTGATAAACAGCTACCTACGCAGCATGTTCATGTCGTTCCTAAATGAGCTTTTATCTCTCTCCCCTCACCACAAATCAGATTCTTCTGAGGAGTTCCCAGTACTTTATCCTTTCTCCTGTGTAATTACCTTAACAAGCTCCAGCTGTTTTTATTCTCAGAAGTTTTACTCCCTGATATACAGCTGCCTACCCCCTTCGTAAGTGCAGGTCCTAAATGAGCTTTTTTCTCTGTTCCCTCACCACAATCCAGATTCTTTTGGGGAGTTACCAGTACAGTAACCATACCAGGAAGTACTTAATTTATTAAGCTACTGCTTTTCTTAATCTCAGTGGAGATATTTACTGATAAACAGCTACGTACGCAGCATGTTCATGTCGTTCCTTAATGAGCTTTTATCTCTCTCCCCTCACCACAAATCAGATTCTTCTCAGGAGTTTCCAGTACATTATCCTTTCCCCTGTGTAATTACCTTAACAAGCTCCAGCTGTTTTTATTCTCAGAAGGTTTACTCCCTGATATACTGCTGCCTACCCCCTTCGTAAGTGCAGGTCCTAAATGAGCTTTTTTCTCTGTTCCCTCACCACAATCCAGATTCTTTTGGGGAGTTACCAGTACAGTAACCATACCAGGAAGTACTTAATTTATTAACCTACTGCTTTTCTTAATCTCAGTGGAGATATTTACTGATAAACAGCTACCTAAGTAGCATGTTATGTCGTTCCTAAATGAGCTTTTATCTCTCTCCCCTCACCACAAATCAGATTCTTCTGAGGAGTTCCCAGTACATTATCCTTCCCCTGTGTAATTACCTTAACAAGCTCCAGCTCTTTTTATTCTCAGAAGGTTTAGTCCCTGATATACAGCTGCCTACCCCCTTCGTAAGTGCAGGTCCTAAATGAGCTTTTTTCTCTGTTCCCTCACCACAATCCAGATTCTTTTGGGGAGTTACCAGTACAGTAACCATACCAGGAAGTACTTAATTTATTAAGCTACTGCTTTTCTTAATCTCAGTGGAGATATTTACTGATAAACAGCTACCTACGCAGCATGTTCATGTCGTTCCTAAATGAGCTTTTATCTCTCTCCCCTCACCACAAATCAGATTCTTCTGAGGAGTTCCCAGTACATTATCCTTTCCCCTGTGTAATTACCTTAACAAGCTGCAGCTGTTTTTATACTCAGAAGCTTTACTCCCTGATATACAGCTGCCTACCCCCTTCGTAAGTGCAGGTCCTAAATGAGCTTTTTTCTCTGTTCCCTCACCACAATCCAGATTCTTTTGGGGAGTTACCAGTACTGTAACCATACCAGGAAGTACTTAATTTATTAAGCTACTGCTTTTCTAAGCTCAGTGGAGATATTTACTGATAAACAGCTACCTACGCAGCATGTTCATGTCGTTCCTAAATGAGCTTTTATCTCTCTCCCCTCACCACAAATCAGATTCTTCAGAGGAGTTCCCAGTACTTTATCCTTTCTCCTGTGTAATTACCTTAACAAGCTCCAGCTGTTTTTATTCTCAGAAGGTTTACTCCCTGATATACAGCTGCCTACCCCCTTCGTAAATGCAGGTCCTAAATGAGCTTTTTTCTCTGTTCCCTCACCACAATCCAGATTCTTTTGGGGAGTTACTAGTACAGTAACCGTACCAGGAAGTACTTAATTTATTAAGCTACTGCTTTTCTTAATCTCAGTGGAGATATTTACTGATAAACAGCTACCTACGCAGCATGTTCATGTCGTTCCTAAATGAGCTTTTATCTCTCTCCCCTCACCACAAATCAGATTCTTCTGAGGAGTTCCCAGTACATTATCCTTTCCCCTGTGTAATTACCTTAACAAGCTCCAGCTGTTTTTATTCTCAGAAGGCTTTACTCCCTGATATACAGCTGCCTACCCCCTTCGTAAGTGCAGGTCCTAAATGAGCTTTTTTCTCTGTTCCCTCACCACAATCCAGATTCTTTTGGGGAGTTACCAGTACAGTAACCATACCAGGAAGTACTTAATTTATTAAGCTACTGCTTTTCTTAATCACAGTGGAGATATTTACTGATAAACAGCTACCTACGCAGCATGTTCATGTCGTTCCTAAATGAGCTTTTATCTTTCTCCCCTCACCACAAATCAGATTCTTCTGAGGAGTTCCCAGTACATTGTCCTTTCCCTGTGTAATTACCTTAACAAGCTCCAGCTGTTTTTATTCTCAGAAGGTTTACTCCCTGATATACAACTGCCTACCCCCTTCGTAAGTGCAGGTCCTAAATGAGCTTTTTTCTCTGTTCCCTCACCACAATCCAGATTCTTTTGGGGAGTTACCAGTACAGTAACCATACCAGGAAGTACTTAATTTATTAAGCTACTGCTTTTCTTAATCTCAGTGGAGATATTTACTGATAAACAGCTACCTACGCAGCATGTTCATCTCGTTCCTAAATGAGCTTTTATCTCTCTCCCCTCACCACAAATCAGATTCTTCTGAGGAGTTCCCAGTACATTATCCTTTCCCCTGTGTAATTACCTTAACAAGCTCCAGCTGTTTTTATTCTCAGAAGGTGTACTCCCTGATATACAGCTTCCTACCCCCTTCGTAATTGCAGGTCCTAAATGAGCTTTTTTCTCTGTTCCCTCACCACAATCCAGATTCTTTTGGGGAGTTACCAGTACAGTAACCATACCAGGAAGTACTTAATTTATTAAGCTACTGCTTTTCTTAATCTCAGTGGAGATATTTACTGATAAATAGCTACGTATGCAGCATGTTCATGTCGTTCCTAAATGAGCTTTTAACTCTCTCCCCTCACCACAAATCATATTCTTCTGAGGAGTTCCCAGTACATTATCCTTTCCCCTGTGTAATTACCTTAACAAGCTCCAGCTGTTTTTATTCTCAGAAGGTTTACTCCCTGATATACAGCTGCCTACCCCCTTCGTAAGTGAAGGTCCTAAATGAGCTTTTTTCTCTGTTCCCTCACCACAATCCAGATTCTTTTGGGGAGTTTCCAGTACAGTATCCATAACAGGAAGTACTTAATTTATTAAGCTACTGCTTTTCTTAATCTCAGTGGAGATATTTACTGATAAACAGCTACCTACGCAGCATGTTCATGTCGTTCCTAAATGAGCTTTTATCTCTCTCCCCTCACCACAATTCAGATTCTTCTGAGGAGTTCCCAGTACATTATCCTTTCCCCTGTGTAATTACCTTAACAAGCTCCAGCTGTTTTTATTCTCAGAAGGTTTACTCCCTGATATACAGCTGCCTACCCCCTTCGTAAGTGAAGGTCCTAAATGAGCTTTTTTCTCTGTTCCCTCACCACAATCCAGATTCTTTTGGGGAGTTACCAGTACAGTAACCATACCAGGAAGTACTTAATTTATTAAGCTACTGCTTTTCTTAATCTCAGTGGAGATATTTACTGATAAACAGCTACCTACGCAGCATGTTCATGTCGTTCCTAAATGAGCTTTTATCTCTCTCCCCTCACCACAAATCAGATTCTTCTGAGAGTTCCCAGTACATTATCCTTTCCCCTGTGTAATTACCTTAACAAGCTCCAGCTGTTTTTATTCTCAGAAGGTTTACTCCCTGATATACAGCTGCCTACCCCTTCGTAAGTGCAGGTCCTAAATGAGCTTTTTTCTCTGTTCCCTCACCACAATCCAGATTCTTTTGGGAGTTACCAGTACAGTAACCATACCAGGAAGTACTTAATTTATTAAGCTACTGCTTTTCTTAATCTCAGTGGAGATATTTACTGATAAACAGCTACCTACGCAGCATGTTCATGTCGTTCCTAAATGAGCTTTTATCTCTCTCCCCTCACCACAAATCAGATTCTTCTGAGGAGTTCCCAGTACATTATCCTTTCCCCTGTGTAATTACTTAACAAGCTCCAGCTGTTTTTATTCTCAGAAGGTTTACTCCCTGATATACAGCTGCCTACCCCTTCGTAAGTGCAGGTCCTAAATGAGCTTTTTTCTCTGTTCCCTCACCACAATCCAGATTCTTTTGGGGAGTTACCAGTACAGTAACCATACCAGGAAGTACTTAATTTATTAAGCTACTGCTTTTCTTAATCTCAGTGGAGATATTTACTGATAAACAGCTACCTACGCAGCATGTTCATGTCGTTCCTAAATGAGCTTTTATCTCTCTCCCCTCACCACAAATCAGATTCTTCTGAGGAGTTCCCAGTACATTATCCTTTCCCCTGTGTAATTACCTTAACAAGCTCCAGCTGTTTTTATTCTCAGAAGGTTTACTCCCTGATATACAGCTGCCTACCCCCTTCGTAAGTGCAGGTCCTAAATGAGCTTTTTTCTCTGTTCCCTCACCACAATCCAGATTCTTTTGGGGAGTTACCAGTACAGTAACCATACCAGGAAGTACTTAATTTATTAAGCTACTGCTTTTCTTAAGTTCAGTGGAGATATTTACTGATAAACAGCTACCTACGCAGCATGTTCATGTCGTTCCTAAATGAGCTTTTATCTCTCTCCCCTCACCACAAATCAGATTCTTCTGAGGAGTTCCCAGTACATTATCCTTTCCCCTGTGTAATTACCTTAACAAGCTCCAGCTGTTTTTATTCTCAGAAGGTTTACTCCCTGATATACAGCTGCCTACCCCCTTCGTAAGTGCAGGTCCTAAATGAGCTTTTTTCTCTCTTCCCTCACCACAATCCAGATTCTTTTGGGGAGTTACCAGTACAGTAACCATACCAGGAAGTACTTAATTTATTAAGCTACTGCTTTTCTTAATCTCAGTGGAGATATTTACTGATAAACAGCTACCTACGCAGCATGTTCATGTCGTTCCTAAATGAGCTTTTATCTCTCTCCCCTCACCACAAATCAGATTCTTCTGAGGAGTTCCCAGTACATTATCCTTTCCCCTGTGTAATTACCTTAACAAGCTCCAGCTGTTTTTATTCTCAGAAGGTTTACTCCCTGATATACAGCTGCCTACCCCCTTCGTAAGTGCAGGTCCTAAATGAGCTTTTTTCTCTGTTCCCTCACCACAATCCAGATTCTTTTGGGGAGTTACCAGTACAGTAACCATACCAGGAAGTACTTAATTTATTAAGCTACTGCTTTTCTTAATCTCAGTGGAGATATTTACTGATAAACAGCTACCTACGCAGCATGTCATGTCGTTCCTAAATGAGCTTTTATCTCTCTCCCCTCACCACAAATCAGATTCTTCTGAGGAGTTCCCAGTACATTATCCTTTCCCCTTGTGTAATTACCTTAACAAGCTCCAGCTGTTTTTATTCTCAGAAGCTTTACTCCCTGATATACAGCTGCCTACCCCCTTCGTAAGTGCAGGTCCTAAATGAGCTTTTTTCTCTGTTCCCTCACCACAATCCAGATTCTTTTGGGGAGTTACCAGTACAGTAACCATACCAGGAAGTACTTAATTTATTAAGCTACTGCTTTTCTTAATCTCAGTGGAGATATTTACTGATAAACAGCTACCTACGCAGCATGTTCATGTCGTTCCTAAATGAGCTTTTATCTCTCTCCCCTCACCACAAATCAGATTCTTCTGAGGAGTTCCCAGTACATTATCCTTTCCCCTGTGTAATTACCTTAACAAGCTCCAGCTGTTTTTATTCTCAGAAGGTTTACTCCCTGATATACAGCTGCCTACCCCCTTCGTAAGTGCAGGTCCTAAATGAGCTTTTTTCTCTGTTCCCTCACCACAATCCAGATTCTTTTGGGGAGTTACCAGTACAGTAACAATACCAGGAAGTACTCAATTTATTTAGCTACTGCTTTCTAAAGCTCAGTGGAGATATTTACTGATAAACAGCTACCTACGCAGCATGTTCATGTCGTTCCTAAATGAGCTTTTATCTCTCTCCCCTCACCACAAATCAGATTCTTCTGAGGAGTTCCCAGTACTTTATCCTTTCTCCTGTGTAATTACCTTAACAAGCTCCAGCTGTTTTTATTCTCAGAAGGTTTACTCCCTGATATACAGCTGCCTACCCCTTTCGTAAGTGCAGGTTCTAAATGAGCTTTTTTCTCTGTTCCCTCACCACAATCCAGATTCTTTGGGGAGTTACCAGTACAGTAACCATACCAGGAAGTACTTAATTTATTAAGCTACTGCTTTTCTTAATCTCAGTGGAGATATTTACTGATAAACAGCTACCTACGCAGCATGTTCATGTCGTTCCTAAATGAGCTTTTATCTCTCTCCCCTCACCACAAATCAGATTCTTCTGAGGAGTTCCCAGTACATTATCCTTTCCCCTGTGTAATTACGTTAACAAGGTCCAGCTGTTTTTATTCTCAGAAGGTTTACTCCCTGATATACAGCTGCCTACCCCCTTCGTAAGTGCAGGTCCTAAATGAGCTTTTTTCTCTGTTCCCTCACCACAATCCAGATTCTTTTGGCGAGTTACCAGTACAGTACCCATACCAGTAAGTACTTAATTTATTAAGCTACTGCTTTTCTTAATCTCAGTGGAGATATATACTGATAAACAGCTACCTACGCAGCATGTTCATGTCGTTCCTAAATGAGCTTTTATCTCTCTCCCCTCACCACAAATCAGATTCTTCTGAGGAGTTCCCAGTACATTATCCTTTCCCCTGTGTAATTACCTTAACAAGCTCCAGCTGTTTTTATTCTCAGAAGGTTTATTCCCTGATATACAGCTGCCTACCCCCTTCGTAAGTGCAGGTCCTAAATGAGCTTTTTTCTCTGTTCCCTCACCACAATCCAGATTCTTTTGGGGAGTTACCAGTACAGTAACCATACCAGGAAGTACTTAATTTATTAAGCTACTGCTTTTCTTAATCTCAGTGGAGATATTTACTGATAAACAGCTACCTACGCAGCATGTTCATGTCGTTCCTAAATGAGCTTTTATCTCTCTCCCCTCACCACAAATCAGATTCTTCTGAGGAGTTCCCAGTACATTATCCTTTCCCCTGTGTAATTACGTTAACAAGCTGCAGCTGTTTTTATTCTCAGAAGCTTTACTCCCTGATATACAGCTGCCTACCCCCTTCGTAAGTGCAGGTCCTAAATGAGCTTTTTTCTCTGTTCCCTCACCACAATCCTGATTCTTTTGGGGAGTTACCAGTACAGTAACCATACCAGGAAGTACTTAATTTATTAAGCTACTGCTTTTCTAAAGCTCAGTGGAGATATTTACTGATAAACAGCTACCTACGCAGCATGTTCATGTCGTTCCTAAATGAGCTTTTATCTCTCTCCCCTCACCACAAATCAGATTCTTCTGAGGAGTTCCCAGTACTTTATCCTTTCTCCTGTGTAATTACCTTAACAAGCTCCAGCTGTTTTTATTCTCAGAAGCTTTACTCCCTGATATACAGCTGCCTACCCCCTTCGTAAGAGCTGGTCCTAAATGAGCTTTTTTCTCTGTTCCCTCACCACAATCCAGATTCTTTTGGGGAGTTACCAGTACAGTAACCATACCAGGAAGTACTTAATTTATTAAGCTACTGCTTTTCTTAATCTCAGTGGAGATATTTACTGATAAACAGCTACCTACGCAGCATGTTCATGTCGTTCCTAAATGAGCTTTTATCTCTCTCCCCTCACCACAAATCAGATTCTTCTGAGGAGTTCCCAGTACATTATCCTTTACCCTGTGTAATTACCTTAACAATCTCCAGCTGTTTTTATTCTCAGAAGGTTTAGTCCCTGATATACAGCTGCCTACCCCCTTCGTAAGTGCAGGTCCTAAATGAGCTTTTTTCTCTGTTCCCTCACCACAATCCAGATTCTTTTGGGGAGTTACCAGTACAGTAACAATACCAGGAAGTACTCAATTTATTTAGCTACTGCTTTCTAAGCTCAGTGGAGATATTTACTGATAAACAGCTACCTACGCAGCATGTTCATGTCGTTCCTAAATGAGCTTTTATCTCTCTCCCCTCACCACAAATCAGATTCTTCTGAGGAGTTCCCAGTACTTTATCCTTTCTCCTGTGTAATTACCTTAACAAGCTCCAGCTGTTTTTATTCTCAGAAGGTTTACTCCCTGATATACAGCTGCCTACCCCTTTCGTAAGTGCAGGTTCTAAATGAGCTTTTTTCTCTGTTCCCTCACCACAATCCAGATTCTTTGGGGAGTTACCAGTACAGTAACCATACCAGGAAGTACTTAATTTATTAAGCTACTGCTTTTCTTAATCTCAGTGGAGATATTTACTGATAAACAGCTACCTACGCAGCATGTTCATGTCGTTCCTAAATGAGCTTTTATCTCTCTCCCCTCACCACAAATCAGATTCTTCTGAGGAGTTCCCAGTACATTATCCTTTCCCCTGTGTAATTACGTTAACAAGGTCCAGCTGTTTTTATTCTCAGAAGGTTTACTCCCTGATATACAGCTGCCTACCCCCTTCGTAAGTGCAGGTCCTAAATGAGCTTTTTTCTCTGTTCCCTCACCACAATCCAGATTCTTTTGGCGAGTTACCAGTACAGTACCCATACCAGTAAGTACTTAATTTATTAAGCTACTGCTTTTCTTAATCTCAGTGGAGATATATACTGATAAACAGCTACCTACGCAGCATGTTCATGTCGTTCCTAAATGAGCTTTTATCTCTCTCCCCTCACCACAAATCAGATTCTTCTGAGGAGTTCCCAGTACATTACCCTTTCCCCTGTGTAATTACCTTAACAAGCTCCAGCTGTTTTTATTCTCAGAAGGTTTAGTCCCTGATATACAGCTGCCTACCCCCTTCGTAAGTGCAGGTCCTAAATGAGCTTTTTTCTCTGTTCCCTCACCACAATCCAGATTCTTTTGGGGAGTTACCAGTACAGTAACCATACCAGGAAGTACTTAATTTATTAAGCTACTGCTTTTCTTAATCTCAGTGGAGATATTTACTGATAAACAGCTACCTACGCAGCATGTTCATGTCGTTCCTAAATGAGCTTTTATCTCTCTCCCCTCACCACAAATCAGATTCTTCTGAGGAGTTCCCAGTACATTATCCTTTCCCCTGTGTAATTACGTTAACAAGCTGCAGCTGTTTTTATTCTCAGAAGCTTTACTCCCTGATATACAGCTGCCTACCCCCTTCGTAAGTGCAGGTCCTAAATGAGCTTTTTTCTCTGTTCCCTCACCACAATCCTGATTCTTTTGGGGAGTTACCAGTACAGTAACCATACCAGGAAGTACTTAATTTATTAAGCTACTGCTTTTCTAAAGCTCAGTGGAGATATTTACTGATAAACAGCTACCTACGCAGCATGTTCATGTCGTTCCTAAATGAGCTTTTATCTCTCTCCCCTCACCACAAATCAGATATTTCTGAGGAGTTCCCAGTACTTTATCCTTTCTCCTGTGTAATTACCTTAACAAGCTCCAGCTGTTTTTATTCTCAGAAGCTTTACTCCCTGATATACAGCTGCCTACCCCCTTCGTAAGAGCTGGTCCTAAATGAGCTTTTTTCTCTGTTCCCTCACCACAATCCAGATTCTTTTGGGGAGTTACCAGTACAGTAACCATACCAGGAAGTACTAAATTTATTAAGCTACTGCTTTTCTTAATCTCAGTGGAGATATTTACTGATATACAGCTACCTACGCAGCATGTTCATGTCGTTCCTAAATGAGCTTTTTTCTCTCTCCCCTCACCACAAATCAGATTCTTCTGAGGAGTTCCCAGTACATTATCCTTTCCCCTGTGTAATTACCTTAACAAGCTCCAGCTGTTTTTATTCTCAGAAGGTTTACTCCCTGATATACAGCTGCCTACCCCCTTCGTAAGTGCAGGTCCTAAATGAGCTTTTTTCTCTGTTCGCTCACCACAATCCAGATTCTTTTGGGGAGTTACCAGTACAGTAACCATACCAGGAAGTACTTAATTTATTAAGCTACTGCTTTTCTAAAGCTCAGTGGAGATATTTACTGATAAACAGCTACCTACGCAGCATGTTCATGTCGTTCCTAAATGAGCTTTTATCTCTCTCCCCTCACCACAAATCAGATTCTTCTGAGGAGTTCCCAGTACTTTATCCTTTCTCCTGTGTAATTACCTTAACAAGCTCCAGCTGTTTTTATTCTCAGAAGGTTTACTCCCTGATATACAGCTGCCTACCCCCTTCGTAAATGTAGGTCCTAAATGAGCTTTTTTCTCTGTTCCCTCACCATAATCCAGATTCTTTTGGGGAGTTACCAGTACAGTAACCATACCAGGAAGTACTTAATTTATTAAGCTACTGCTTTTCTTAATCTCAGTGGAGATATTTACTGATAAACAGCTACCTACGCAGCATGTTCATGTCGTTCCTAAATGAGCTTTTATCTCTCTCCCCTCACCACAAATCAGATTCTTCTGAGGAGTTCCCAGTACATTATCCTTTCCCCTGTGTAATTACCTTAACAAGATGCAGCTGTTTTTATTCTCAGAAGCTTTACTCCCTGATATACAGCTGCCTACCCCCTTCGTAAGTGCAGGTCCTAAATGAGCTTTTTTCTCTGTTCCCTCACCACAATCCAGATTCTTTTGGGGAGTTACCAGTACAGTAACCATACCTGGAAGTACTTAATTTATTAAGCTACTGCTTTTCTAAAGCTCAGTGGAGATATTTACTGATAAACAGCTACCTACGCAGCATGTTCATGTCGTTCCTAAATGAGCTTTTATCTCTCTCCCCTCACCACAAATCAGATTCTTCTGAGGAGTTCCCAGTACTTTATCCTTTCTCCGGTGTAATTACCTTAACAAGCTCCAGCTGTTTTTATTCTCAGAAGGTTTACTCCCTGATATACCGCTGCCTACTCCCTTCGTAAGTGCAGGTCCTAAATGAGCTTTTTTCTCTGTTCCCTCACCACAATCCAGATTCTTTTGGGGAGTTACCAGTACAGTAACCATACCAGGAAGTACTTAATTTATTAAGCTACTGCTTTTCTTAATCTCAGTGGAGATATTTACTGATAAACAGCTACCTACGCAGCATGTTCATGTCGTTCCTAAATGAGCTTTTATCTCTCTCCCCTCACCACAAATCAGATTCTTCTGAGGAGTTCCCAGTACATTATCCTTTCCCCTGTGTAATTACCTTAACAAGCTCCAGCTGTTTTTATTCTCAGAAGGTTTAGTCCCTGATATACAGCTGCCTACCCCCTTCGTAAGTGCAGGTCCTAAATGAGCTTTTTTCTCTGTTCCCTCACCACAATCCAGATTCTTTTGGGGAGTTACCAGTACAGTAACCATACCAGGAAGTACTTAATTTATTAAGCTACTGCTTTTCTTAATCTCAGTGGAGATATTTACTGATAAACAGCTACCTACGCAGCATGTTCATGTCGTTCCTAAATGAGCTTTTATCTCTCTCCCCTCACCACAAATCAGATTCTTCTGAGGAGTTCCCAGTACATTATCCTTTCCCCTGTGTAATTACCTTAACAAGCTGCAGCTGTTTTTATTCTCAGAAGCTTTACTCCCTGATATACAGCTGCCTACCCCCTTCGTAAGTGCAGGTCCTAAATGAGCTTTTTTCTCTGTTCCCTCACCACAATCCTGATTCTTTTGGGGAGTTACCAGTACAGTAACCATACCAGGAAGTACTTAATTTATTAAGCTACTGCTTTTCTAAAGCTCAGTGGAGATATTTACTGATAAACAGCTACCTACGCAGCATGTTCATGTCGTTCCTAAATGAGCTTTTATCTCTCTCCCCTCACCACAAATCAGATTCTTCTGAGGAGTTCCCAGTACTTTATCCTTTCTCCTGTGTAATTACCTTAACAAGCTCCAGCTGTTTTTATTCTCAGAAGCTTTACTCCCTGATATACAGCTGCCTACCCCCTTCGTAAGAGCTGGTCCTAAATGAGCTTTTTTCTCTGTTCCCTCACCACAATCCAGATTCTTTTGGGGAGTTATCAGTACAGTAACCATACCAGGAAGTACTAAATTTATTAAGCTACTGCTTTTCTTAATCTCAGTGGAGATATTTACTGATATACTGCTACCTACGCAGCATGTTCATGTCGTTCCTAAATGAGCTTTTTTCTCTCTCCCCTCACCACAAATCAGATTCTTCTGAGGAGTTCCCAGTACATTATCCTTTCCCCTGTGTAATTACCTTAACAAGCTCCAGCTGTTTTTATTCTCAGAAGGTTTACTCCCTGATATACAGCTGCCTACCCCCTTCGTAAGTGCAGGTCCTAAATGAGCTTTTTTCTCTGTTCGCTCACCACAATCCAGATTCTTTTGGGGAGTTACCAGTACAGTAACCATACCAGAAAGTACTTAATTTATTAAGCTACTGCTTTTCTAAAGCTCAGTGGAGATATTTACTGATAAACAGCTACCTACGCAGCATGTTCATGTCGTTCCTAAATGAGCTTTTATCTCTCTCCCCTCACCACAAATCAGATTCTTCTGAGGAGTTCCCAGTACTTTATCCTTTCTCCTGTGTAATTACCTTAACAAGCTCCAGCTGTTTTTATTCTCAGAAGGTTTACTCCCTGATATACAGCTGCCTACCCCCTTCGTAAGTGTAGGTCCTAAATGAGCTTTTTTCTCTGTTCCCTCACCATAATCCAGATTCTTTTGGGGAGTTACCAGTACAGTAACCATACCAGGAAGTACTTAATTTATTAAGCTACTGCTTTTCTTAATCTCAGTGGAGATATTTACTGATAAACAGCTACCTACGCAGCATGTTCATGTCGTTCCTAAATGAGCTTTTATCTCTCTCCCCTCACCACAAATCAGATTCTTCTGAGGAGTTCCCAGTACATTATCCTTTCCCCTGTGTAATTACCTTAACAAGATGCAGCTGTTTTTATTCTCAGAAGCTTTACTCCCTGATATACAGCTGCCTACCCCCTTCGTAAGTGCAGGTCCTAAATGAGCTTTTTTCTATGTTCCCTCACCACAATCCAGATTCTTTTGGGGAGTTACCAGTACAGTAACCATACCTGGAAGTACTTAATTTATTAAGCTACTGCTTTTCTAAAGCTCAGTGGAGATATTTACTGATAAACAGCTACCTAAGCAGCATGTTCATGTCGTTCCTAAATGAGCTTTTATCTCTCTCCCCTCACCACAAATCAGATTCTTCTGAGGAGTTCCCAGTACTTTATCCTTTCTCCTGTGTAATTACCTTAACAAGCTCCAGCTGTTTTTATTCTCAGAAGGTTTACTCCCTGATATACAGCTGCCTACCCCCTTCGTAAGTGCAGGTCCTAAATGAGCTTTTTTCTCTGTTCCCTCACCACAATCCAGATTGTTTTGGGGAGTTACCAGTACAGTAACCATACGAGGAAGTACTTAATTTATTAAGCTACTGCTTTTCTTAATCTCAGTGGAGATATTTACTGATAAACAGCTACCTACGCAGCATGTTCATGTCGTTCCTAAATGAGCTTTTATCTCTCTCCCCTCACCACAAATCAGATTCTTCTGAGGAGTTCCCAGTACATTATCCTTTCCCCTGTGTAATTACCTTAACAAGCTCCAGCTGTTTTTATTCTCAGAAGGTTTAGTCCCTGATATACAGCTGCCTACCCCCTTCGTAAGTGCAGGTCCTAAATGAGCTTTTTTCTCTGTTCCCTCACCACAATCCAGATTCTTTTGGGGAGTTACCAGTACAGTAACCATACCAGGAAGTACTTAATTTATTAAGCTACTGCTTTTCTTAATCTCAGTGGAGATATTTACTGATAAACAGCTACCTACGCAGCATGTTCATGTCGTTCCTAAATGAGCTTTTATCTCTCTCCCCTCACCACAAATCAGATTCTTATGAGGAGTTCCCAGTACATTATCCTTTCCCCTGTGTAATTACCTTAACAAGCTCCAGCTGTTTTTATTCTCAGAAGGTTTAGTCCCTGATATACAGCTGCCTACCCCCTTCGTAAGTGCAGGTCCTAAATGAACTTTTTTCTCTGTTCCCTCACCACAATCCAGATTCTTTTGGGGAGTTACCAGTACAGTAACCATACCAGGAAGTACTTAATTTATTAAGCTACTGCTTTTCTTAATCTCATTGGAGATATTTACTGATAAACAGCTACCTACGCAGCATGTTCATGTCGTTCCTAAATGAGCTTTTATCTCTCTCCCCTCACCACAAATCAGATTCTTCTGAGGAGTTCCCGGTACTTTATCCTTTCTCCTGTGTAATTACCTTAATAAGCTCCAGCTGTTTTTATTCTCAGAAGGTTTACTCCCTGATATACAGCTGCCTACCCCCTTTTAAGTGCAGGTCCTAAATGAGCTTTTTTCTCTGTTCCCTCACAACAATCCAGATTCTTTTGGGGAGTTACCAGTACAGTAACCATACCAGGAAGTACTTAATTTATTAAGCTACTGCTTTTCTTAATCTCAGTGGAGATATTTACTGATAAACAGCTACCTACGCAGCATGTTCATGTCGTTCCTAAATGAGCTTTTATCTCTCTCCCCTCACCACAAATCAGATTCTTCTGAGGAGTTCCCAGTACATTATGCTTTCCCCTGTGTAATTACCTTAACAAGCTCCAGCTGTTTTTATTCTCAGAAGGTTTACTCCCTGATATACAGCTGCCTACCCCCTTCGTAAGTGCAGGTCCTAAATGAGCTTTTTTCTCTGTTCCCTCACCACAATCCAGATTCTTTTTGGGAGTTACCAGTACAGTAACCATACCAGGAAGTACTTAATTTATTAAGCTACTGCTTTTCTTAATCTCAGTGGAGATATTTACTGATAAACAGCTACCTACGCAGCATGTTCATGTAGTTCCTAAATGAGCTTTTATCTCTCTCCCCTCACCACAAATCAGATTCTTCTGAGGAGTTCCCAGTACATTATCCTTTCCCCTGTGTAATTACCTTAACAAGCTGCAGCTGTTTTTATTCTCAGAAGCTTTACTCCCTGATATACAGCTGCCTACCCCCTTCGTAAGTGCAGGTCCTAAATGAGCTTTTTTCTCTGTTCCCTCACCACAATCCAGATTTTTTGGGGAGTTACCAGTATAGTAACCATACCAGGAAATACTTAATTTATTAAGCTACTGCTTTTCTAAAGCTCAGTGTAGATATTTACTGATAAACAGCTACCTACGCAGCATGTTCATGTCGTTCCTAAATGAGCTTTTATCTCTCTCCCCTCACCACAAATCAGATTCTTCTGAGGAGTTCCCAGTACTTTATCCTTTCTCCTGTGTAATTACCTTAACAAGCTCCAGCTGTTTTTATTCTCAGAAGGTTTACTCCCTGATATACAGCTGCCTACCCCCTTCGTAAGTGCAGGTCCTAAATGAGCTTTTTTCTCTGTTCCCTCACCACAATCCAGATTCTTTTGGGGAGTTACCAGTACAGTAACCATACGAGGAAGTACTTAATTTATTAAGCTACTGCTTTTCTTAATCTCAGTGGAGATATTTACTGATAAACAGCTACCTACGCAGCATGTTCATGTCGTTCCTAAATGAGCTTTTATCTCTCACCCCTCACCACAAATCAGATTCTTCTGAGGAATTCCCAGTACATTATCCTTTCCCCTGTGTAATTACCTTAACAAGCTCCAGCTGTTTTTATTCTCTGAAGGTTTACTCCCTGATATACAGCTGCCTACCCCCTTCGTAAGTGCAGGTCCTAAATGAGCTTTTTTCTCTGTTCCCTCACCACAATCCAGATTCTTTTGGGGAGTTACCAGTACAGTAACCATACCAGGAAGTACTTAATTTATTAAGCTACTGCTTTGCTTACTCTCAGTGGAGATATTTACTGATAAACAGCTACCTACGCAGCATGTTCATGTCGTTCCTAAATGAGCTTTTATCTCTCTCCCCTCACCACAAATGAGATTCTTCTGAGGAGTTCCCAGTACATTATCCTTTCCCCTGTGTAATTACCTTAACAAGCTCCAGCTGTTTTTATTCTCAGAAGGTTTACTCCCTGATATACAGCTGCCTAACCACTTCGTAAGTGCAGGTCCTAAATGAGCTTTTTTCTCTGTTCCCTCACCACAATCCAGATTCTTTTGGGGAGTTACCAGTACAGTAACCATACCAGGAAGTACTTAATTTATTAAGCTACTGCTTTCCTTAATCTCAGTGGAGATATTTACTGATAAACAGCTACCTACGCAGCATGTTCATGTCGTTCCTAAATGAGCTATTATCTCTCTCCCCTCACCACAAATCAGATTCTTCTGAGGAGTTCCCAGTACATTATCCTTTCCCCTGTGTAATTACCTTAACAAGCTGCAGCTGTTTTTATTCTCAGAAGCTTTACTCCCTGATATACAGCTGCCTACCCCCTTCGTAAGTGCAGGTCCTAAATGAGCTTTTTTCTCTGTTCCCTCACCACAATCCAGATTCTTTTGGGGAGTTACCAGTACAGTAACCATACCAGGAAGTACTTAATTTATTAAGCTACTGCTTTTCTAAAGCTCAATGGAGATATTTACTGATAAACAGCTACCTACGCAGCATGTTCATGTCGTTCCTAAATGAGCTTTTATCTCTATCCCCTCACCACAAATCAGATTCTTCTGAGGAGTTCCCAGTACTTTATCCTTTCTCCTGTGTAATTACCTTAACAAGCTCCAGCTGTTTTTATTCTCAGAAGGTTTAGTCCCTGATATACAGCTGCCTACCCCCTTCGTAAGTGCAGGTCCTAAATGAGCTTTTTTCTCTGTTCCCTCACCACAATCCAGATTCTTTTGGGGAGTTACCAGTACAGTAACCATACCAGGAAGTACTTAATTTATTAAGCTACTGCTTTTCTTAATCTCAGTGGAGATATTTACTGATAAACAGCTACCTACGCAGCATGTTCATGTCGTTCCTAAATGAGCTTTTATCTCTCTCCCCTCACCACAAATCAGATTCTTCTGAGGAGTTCCCAGTACATTATCCTTTCCCCTGTGTAATTACCTTAACAAGCTGCAGCTGTTTTTATTCTCAGAAGGTTTAGTCCCTGATATACAGCTGCCTACCCCCTTCGTAAGTGCAGGTCCTAAATGAGCTTTTTTCTCTGTTCCCTCACCACAATCCAGATTCTTTTGGGGAGTTACCAGTACAGTAACCATACCAGGAAGTACTTAATTTATTAAGCTACTGCTTTTCTTAATCTCAGTGGAGATATTTACTGATAAACAGCTACCTACGCAGCATGTTCATGTCGTTCCTAAATGAGCTTTTATCTCTCTCCCCTCACCACAAATCAGATTCTTCTGAGGAGTTCCCAGTACATTATCCTTTCCCCTGTGTAATTACCTTAACAAGCTCCAGCTGTTTTTATTCTCAGAAGTTTTAGTCCCTGATATACAGCTGCCTACCCCGTTCGTAAGTGCAGGTCCTAAATGAACTTTTTTCTCTGTTCCCTCACCACAATCCAGATTCTTTTGGGGAGTTACCAGTACAGTAACCATACCAGGAAGTACTTAATTTATTAAGCTACTGCTTTTCTTAATCTCATTGGAGATATTTACTGATAAACAGCTACCTACACAGCATGTTCATGTCGTTCCTAAATGAGCTCTTATCTCTCTCCCCTCACCACAAATCAGATTCTTCTGAGGAGTTCCCAGTACAATATCCTTTCTCCTGTGTAATTACCTTAACAAGCTGCAGCTGTTTTTATTCTCATAAGCTTCACTCCCTGATATACAGCTGCCTACCCCCTACGTAAGTGCAGGTCCTAAATGAGCTTTTTTCTCTGTTCCCTCACCACAATCCAGATTCTTTTGGGGAGTTACCAGTACAGTAACCATACGAGGAAGTACTTAATTTATTAAGCTACTGCTTTTCTAAAGCTCAGTGGAGATATTTACTGATAAACAGCTACCTACGCAGCATGTTCATGTCGTTCCTAAATGAGCTTTTATCTCTCTCCCCTCACCACAAATCAGATTCTTCTGAGGAGTTCCCAGTACTTTATCCTTTCTCCTGTGTAATTACCTTAACAAGCTCCAGCTGTTTTTATTCTCAGAAGGTTTACTCCCTGATATAAAGCTGCCTACCCCCTTCGTAAGTGCAGGTCCTAAATGAGCTTTTTTCTCTGTTCCTTCACCACAATCCAGATTCTTTTGGGGAGTTACCAGTACAGTAACCATACCAGGAAGTACTTAATTTATTAAGCTACTGCTTTTCTTAATCTCAGTGGAGATATTTACTGATAAACAGCTACCTACGCAGCATGTTCATGTCGTTCCTAAATGAGCTTTTATCTCTCTCCCCTCACCACAAATCAGATTCTTCTGAGGAGTTCCCAGTACATTATCCTTTCCCCTGTGTAATTACCTTAACAAGCTCCAGCTGTTTTTATTCTCAGAAGGTTTAGTCCCTGATATACATCTGCCTACCCCCTTCGTAAGTGCAGGTCCTAATTGAGCTTTTTTCTCTGTTCCCTCACCACAATCCAGAT
Organism: Perognathus longimembris pacificus; assembly: GCF_023159225.1. Classification (NCBI taxonomy): domain Eukaryota; kingdom Metazoa; phylum Chordata; class Mammalia; order Rodentia; family Heteromyidae; genus Perognathus; species Perognathus longimembris. The sequence goes on along the minus strand of NW_025960651.1, from coordinate 8,898 downwards.
TCTTTTGGGGATTTACCAGTACAGTAACCATACCAGGAAGTACTTAATTTATTAAGCTACTGCTTTTCTTAATCTCAGTGGAGATATTTACTGATAAACAGCTACCTACGCAGCATGTTCATGTCGTTCCTAAATGAGCTTTTATCTCTCTCCCCTCACCACAAATCAGATTCTTCTGAGGAGTTCCCAGTACATTATCCTTTCCCCTGTGTAATTACCTTAACAAGCTCCAGCTGTTTTTATTCTCAGAAGGTTTACTCCCTGATATACAGCTGCCTACCCCCTTCGTAAGTGCAGGTCCTAAATGAGCTTTTTTCTCTGTTCCCTCACCACAATCCAGATTCTTTTGGGAGTTACCAGTACAGTAACCCTACCAGGAAGTACTTAATTTATTAAGCTACTGCTTTTCTTAATCTCAGTGGAGATATTTACTGATAAACAGCTACCTACGCAGCATGTTCATGTCGTTCCTAAATGAGCTTTTATCTCTCTCCCCTCACCACAAATCAGATTCTTCTGAGGAGTTCCCAGTACATTATCCTTTCCCCTGTGTAATTACCTTAACAAGCTCCAGCTGTTTTTATTCTCAGAAGGTTTACTCCCTGATATACAGCTGCCTACCCCCTTCGTAAGTGCAGGTCCTAAATGAGCTTTTTTCTCTGTTCCCTCACCACAATCCAGATTCTTTTGGGGAGTTACCAGTACAGTAACCATACCAGAAAGTACTTAATTTATTAAGCTACTGCTTTTCTTAATCTCAGTGGAGATATTTACTGATAAACAGCTACCTACGCAGCATGTTCATGTCGTTCCTAAATGAGCTTTTATCTCTCTCCCCTCACCACAAATCAGATTCTTCTGAGGAGTTCCCAGTACATTATCCTTTCCCCTGTGTAATTACCTTAACAAGCTGCAGCTGTTTTTATTCTCAGAAGCTTTACTCCCTGATATACAGCTGCCTACCCCCTTCGTAAGTGCAGGTCCTAAATGAGCTTTTTTCTCTGTTCCCTCACCACAATCCAGATTTTTTGGGGAGTTACCAGTACAGTAACCATACCAGGAAGTACTTAATTTATTAAGCTACTGCTTTTCTAAAGCTCAGTGGAGATATTTACTGATAAACAGCTACCTACGCAGCATGTTCATGTCGTTCCTAAATGAGCTTTTATCTCTCTCCCCTCACCACAAATCAGATTCTTCTGAGGAGTTCCCAGTACTTTATCCTTTCTCCTGTGTAATTACCTTAACAAGCTCCAGCTGTTTTTATTCTCAGAAGGTTTACTCCCTGACATACAGCTGCCTACCCCCTTCGTAAGTGCAGGTCCTAAATGAGCTTTTTTCTCTGTTCCCTCACCACAATCCAGATTCTTTTGGGGAGTTACCAGTACAGTAACCATACCAGGAAGTACTTAATTTATTAAGCTACTGCTTTTCTTAATCTCAGTGGAGATATTTACTGATAAACAGCTACCTACGCAGCATGTTCATGTCGTTCCTAAATGAGCTTTTATCTCTCAACCCTCACCACAAATCAGATTCTTCTGAGGAATTCCCAGTACATTATCCTTTCCCCTGTGTAATTACCTTAACAAGCTCCAACTGTTTTTATTCTCAGAAGGTTTACTCCCTGATATACAGCTGCCTACCCCCTTCGTAAGTGCAGGTCCTAAATGAGCTTTTTTCTCTGTTCCCTCACCACAATCCAGATTCTTTTGGGGAGTTACCAGTACAGTAACCATACCAGGAAGTACTTAATTTATTAAGCTACTGCTTTGCTTACTCTCAGTGGAGATATTTACTGATAAACAGCTACCTACGCAGCATGTTCATGTCGTTCCTAAATGAGCTTTTATCTCTCTCCCCTCACCACAAATCAGATTCTTCTGAGGAGTTCCCAGTACATTATCCTTTCCCCTGTGTAATTACCTTAACAAGCTCCAGCTGTTTTTAATCTCAGAAGGTTTACTCCCTGATATACAGCTGCCTACCCCCTTCGTAAGTGCAGGTCCTAAATGAGCTTTTTTCTCTGTTCCCTCACCACAATCCAGATTCTTTTGGGGAGTTACCAGTACAGTAACCATACCAGGAAGTACTTAATTTATTAAGCTACTGCTTTCCTTAATCTCAGTGGAGATATTTACTGATAAACAGCTACCTACGCAGCATGTTCATGTCGTTCCTAAATGAGCTTTTATCTCTCTCCCCTCACCACAAATCAGATTCTTCTGAGGAGTTCCCAGTACATTATCCTTTCCCCTGTGTAATTACCTTAACAAGTTGCAGCTGTTTTTATTCTCAGAAGCTTTACTCCCTGATATACAGCTGCCTACCCCCTTCGTAAGTGCAGGTCCTAAATGAGCTTTTTTCTCTGTTCCCTCACCACAATCCAGATTCTTTTGGGGAGTTACCAGTACAGTAACCATACCAGGAAGTACTTAATTTATTAAGCTACTGCTTTTCTAAAGCTCAGTGGAGATATTTACTGATAAACAGCTACCTACGCAGCATGTTCATGTCGTTCCTAAATGAGCTTTTATCTCTCTCCCCTCACCACAAATCAGATTCTTCTGAGGAGTTCCCAGTACCTTATCCTTTCTCCTGTGTAATTACCTTAACAAGCTCCAGCTGTTTTTATTCTCAGAAGGTTTACTCCCTGATATACAGCTGCCTACCCCCTTCGTAAGTGCAGGTCCTAAATGAGCTTTTTTCTCTGTTCCCTCACAACAATCCAGATTCTTTTGGGGAGTTACCAGTACAGTAACCATACCAGGAAGTACTTAATTTATTAAGCTACTGCTTTTCTTAATCTCAGTGGAGATATTTACTGATAAACAGCTACCTACGCAGCATGTTCATGTCGTTCCTAAATGAGCTTTTATCTCTCTCCCCTCACCACAAATCAGATTCTTCTGAGGAGTTCCCAGTACATTATCCTTTCCCCTGTGTAATTACCTTAACAAGCTCCAGCTGTTTTTATTCTCAGAAGGTTTAGTCCCTGATATACAGCTGCCTACCCCCTTCGTAAGTGCAGGTCCTAAATGAGCTTTTTTCTCTGTTCCCTCACCACAATCCAGATTCTTTTGGGGAGTTACCAGTACAGTAACCATACCAGGAAGTACTTAATTTATTAAGCTACTGCTTTTCTTAATCTCAGTGGAGATATTTACTGATAAACAGCTACCTACGCAGCATGTTCATGTCGTTCCTAAATGAGCTTTTATCTCTCTCCCCTCACCACGAATCAGATTCTTCTGAGGAGTTCCCAGTACATTATCCTTTCCCCTGTGTAATTACCTTAACAAGCTGCAGCTGTTTTTATTCTCAGAAGCTTTACTCCCTGATATACAGCTGCCTACCCCCTTCGTAAGTGCAGGTCCTAAATGAGCTTTTTTCTCTGTTCCCTCACCACAATCCAGATTCTTTTGGGGAGTTACCAGTACAGTAACCATACCAGGAAGTACTTAATTTATTAAGCTACTGCTTTGCTTACTCTCAGTGGAGATATTTACTGATAAACAGCTACCTACGCAGCATGTTCATGTCGTTCCTAAATGAGCTTTTATCTCTCTCCCCTCACCACAAATCAGATTCTTCTGAGGAATTCCCAGTACTTTATCCTTTCTCCTGTGTAATTCCCTTAACAAGCTCCAGCTGTTTTTATTCTCAGAAGGTTTACTCCCTGATATACAGCTGCCTACCCCCTTCGTAAGTGCAGGTCCTAAATGAGCTTTTTTCTCTGTTCCCTCACCACAATCCAGATTCTTTTGGGGAGTTACCAGTACAGTAACCATACCAGGAAGTACTTAAATCATTAAGCTACTGCTTTTCTTAATCTCAGTGGAGATATTTACTGATAAACTGCTACCTACGCAGGCATGTTCATGTCGTTCCTAAATGAGGTTTTATCTCTCTCACCTCACCACGAATCAGATTCTTCTGAGGAGTTCCCAGTACATTATCCTTTCCCCTGTGTAATTACCTTAACAAGCTGCAGCTGTTTTTATTCTCAGAAGCTTTACTCCCTGATATACAGCTGCCTACCCCCTTCGTAAGTGCACGTCCTAAATGAGCTTTTTTCTCTGTTCCCTCACCACAATCCAGATTCTTTTGGGGAGTTACCAGTACAGTAACCATACCAGGAAGTACTTAATTTATTAAGCTACTGCTTTTCTAAAGCTCAGTGGAGATATTTACTGATAAACAGCTACCTACGCAGCATGTTCATGTCGTTCCTAAATGAGCTTTAATCTCTCTCCCCTCACCACAAATCAGATTCTTCTGAGGAGTTCCCAGTACTTTATCCTTTCTCCTGTGTAATTACCTTAACAAGCTCCAGCTGTTTTTATTCTCAGAAGGTTTACTCCCTGATATACAGCTGCATACCCCCTTCGTAAGTGCAGGTCCTAAATGAGCTTTTTTCTCTGTTCCCTCACCACAATCCAGATTCTTTTGGGGAGTTACCAGTACAGTAACCATACCAGGAAGTACTTAATTTATTAAGCTACTGCTTTTCTTAATCTCAGTGGAGATATTTACTGATAAACAGCTACCTACGCAGCATGTTCATTTCGTTCCTAAATGAGCTTTTATCTCTCTCCCCTCACCACAAATCAGATTCTTCTGAGGAGTTCCCAGTACATTATCCTTTCCCCTGTGTAATTACCTTTACAAGCTCCAGCTGTTTTTATTCTCAGAAGGTTTACTCCCTGATATACAGCTGCCTACCACCTTCGTAAGTGCAGGTCCTAAATGAGCTTTTTTCTCTGTTCCCTCACCACAATCCAGATTCTTTTGGGGAGTTACCAGTACAGTAACCATACCAGAAAGTACTTAATTTATTAAGCTACTGCTTTTCTTAATCTCAGTGGAGATATTTACTGATAAACAGCTACCTACGCAGCATGTTCATGTCGTTCCTAAATCAGCTTTTATCTCTCTCCCCTCACCACGAATCAGATTCTTCTGAGGAGTTCCCAGTACATTATCCTTTCCCCTGTGTAATTACCTTAACAAGCTGCAGCTGTTTTTATTCTCAGAAGCTTTACTCCCTGATATACAGCTGCCTACCCCCTTCGTAAGTGCAGGTCCTAAATGAGCTTTTTTCTCTGTTCCCTCACCACAATCCAGATTCTTTTGGGGAGTTACCAGTACAGTAACCATACCAGGAAGTACTTAATTTATTAAGCTACTGCTTTGCTTACTCTCAGTGGAGATATTTACTGATAAACAGCTACCTACGCAGCATGTTCATGTCGTTCCTAAATGAGCTTTTATCTCTCTCCTCTCACCACAAATCAGATTCTTCTGAGGAATTCCCAGTACTTTATCCTTTCTCCTGTGTAATTCCCTTAACAAGCTCCAGCTGTTTTTATTCTCAGAAGGTTTACTCCCTGATATACAGCTGCCTACCCCCTTCGTAAGTGCAGGTCCTAAATGAGCTTTTTTCTCTGTTCCCTCACCACAATCCAGATTCTTTTGGGGAGTTACCAGTACAGTAACCATACCAGAAAGTACTTAATTTATTAAGCTACTGCTTTTCTTAATCTCAGTGGAGATATTTACTGATAAACAGCTACCTACGCAGCATGTTCATGTCGTTCCTAAATGAGCTTTTATCTCTCTCCCCTCACCACAAATCAGATTCTTCTGAGGAGTTCCCAGTACATTATCCTTTCCCCTGTGTAATTACCTTAACAAGCTGCAGCTGTTTTTATTCTCAGAAGCTTTACTCCCTGATATACAGCTGCCTACCCCCTTCGTAAGTGCAGGTCCTAAATGAGCTTTTTTCTCTGTTCCCTCACCACAATCCAGATTTTTTGGGGAGTTACCAGTACAGTAACCATACCAGGAAGTACTTAATTTATTAAGCTACTGCTTTTCTAAAGCTCAGTGGAGATATTTACTGATAAACAGCTACCTACGCAGCATGTTCATGTCGTTCCTAAATGAGCTTTTATCTCTCTCCCCTCACCACAAATCAGATTCTTCTGAGGAGTTCCCAGTACTTTATCCTTTCTCCTGTGTAATTACCTTAACAAGCTCCAGCTGTTTTTATTCTCAGAAGGTTTACTCCCTGACATACAGCTGCCTACCCCCTTCGTAAGTGCAGGTCCTAAATGAGCTTTTTTCTCTGTTCCCTCACCACAATCCAGATTCTTTTGGGGAGTTACCAGTACAGTAACCATACCAGGAAGTACTTAATTTATTAAGCTACTGCTTTTCTTAATCTCAGTGGAGATATTTACTGATAAACAGCTACCTACGCAGCATGTTCATGTCGTTCCTAAATGAGCTTTTATCTCTCAACCCTCACCACAAATCAGATTCTTCTGAGGAATTCCCAGTACATTATCCTTTCCCCTGTGTAATTACCTTAACAAGCTCCAACTGTTTTTATTCTCAGAAGGTTTACTCCCTGATATACAGCTGCCTACCCCCTTCGTAAGTGCAGGTCCTAAATGAGCTTTTTTCTCTGTTCCCTCACCACAATCCAGATTCTTTTGGGGAGTTACCAGTACAGTAACCATACCAGGAAGTACTTAATTTATTAAGCTACTGCTTTGCTTACTCTCAGTGGAGATATTTACTGATAAACAGCTACCTACGCAGCATGTTCATGTCGTTCCTAAATGAGCTTTTATCTCTCTCCCCTCACCACAAATCAGATTCTTCTGAGGAGTTCCCAGTACATTATCCTTTCCCCTGTGTAATTACCTTAACAAGCTCCAGCTGTTTTTAATCTCAGAAGGTTTACTCCCTGATATACAGCTGCCTACCCCCTTCGTAAGTGCAGGTCCTAAATGAGCTTTTTTCTCTGTTCCCTCACCACAATCCAGATTCTTTTGGGGAGTTACCAGTACAGTAACCATACAGGAAGTACTTAATTTATTAAGCTACTGCTTTCCTTAATCTCAGTGGAGATATTTACTGATAAACAGCTACCTACGCAGCATGTTCATGTCGTTCCTAAATGAGCTTTTATCTCTCTCCCCTCACCACAAATCAGATTCTTCTGAGGAGTTCCCAGTACATTATCCTTTCCCCTGTGTAATTACCTTAACAAGTTGCAGCTGTTTTTATTCTCAGAAGCTTTACTCCCTGATATACAGCTGCCTACCCCCTTCGTAAGTGCAGGTCCTAAATGAGCTTTTTTCTCTGTTCCCTCACCACAATCCAGATTCTTTTGGGGAGTTACCAGTACAGTAACCATACCAGGAAGTACTTAATTTATTAAGCTACTGCTTTTCTAAGCTCAGTGGAGATATTTACTGATAAACAGCTACCTACGCAGCATGTTCATGTCGTTCCTAAATGAGCTTTTATCTCTCTCCCCTCACCACAAATCAGATTCTTCTGAGGAGTTCCCAGTACCTTATCCTTTCTCCTGTGTAATTACCTTAACAAGCTCCAGCTGTTTTTATTCTCAGAAGGTTTACTCCCTGATATACAGCTGCCTACCCCCTTCGTAAGTGCAGGTCCTAAATGAGCTTTTTTCTCTGTTCCCTCACAACAATCCAGATTCTTTTGGGGAGTTACCAGTACAGTAACCATACCAGGAAGTACTTAATTTATTAAGCTACTGCTTTTCTTAATCTCAGTGGAGATATTTACTGATAAACAGCTACCTACGCAGCATGTTCATGTCGTTTCCTAAATGAGCTTTTATCTCTCTCCCCTCACCACAAATCAGATTCTTCTGAGGAGTTCCCAGTACATTATCCTTTCCCCTGTGTAATTACCTTAACAAGCTCCAGCTGTTTTTATTCTCAGAAGGTTTAGTCCCTGATATACAGCTGCCTACCCCCTTCGTAAGTGCAGGTCCTAAATGAGCTTTTTTCTCTGTTCCCTCACCACAATCCAGATTCTTTTGGGGAGTTACCAGTACAGTAACCATACCAGGAAGTACTTAATTTATTAAGCTACTGCTTTTCTTAATCTCAGTGGAGATATTTACTGATAAACAGCTACCTACGCAGCATGTTCATGTCGTTCCTAAATGAGCTTTTATCTCTCTCCCCTCACCACGAATCAGATTCTTCTGAGGAGTTCCCAGTACATTATCCTTTCCCCTGTGTAATTACCTTAACAAGCTGCAGCTGTTTTTATTCTCAGAAGCTTTACTCCCTGATATACAGCTGCCTACCCCCTTCGTAAGTGCAGGTCCTAAATGAGCTTTTTTCTCTGTTCCCTCACCACAATCCAGATTCTTTTGGGAGTTACCAGTACAGTAACCATACCAGGAAGTACTTAATTTATTAAGCTACTGCTTTGCTTACTCTCAGTGGAGATATTTACTGATAAACAGCTACCTACGCAGCATGTTCATGTCGTTCCTAAATGAGCTTTTATCTCTCTCCCCTCACCACAAATCAGATTCTTCTGAGGAATTCCCAGTACTTTATCCTTTCTCCTGTGTAATTCCCTTAACAAGCTCCAGCTGTTTTTATTCTCAGAAGGTTTACTCCCTGATATACAGCTGCCTACCCCCTTCGTAAGTGCAGGTCCTAAATGAGCTTTTTTCTCTGTTCCCTCACCACAATCCAGATTCTTTTGGGGAGTTACCAGTACAGTAACCATACCAGGAAGTACTTAAATCATTAAGCTACTGCTTTTCTTAATCTCAGTGGAGATATTTACTGATAAACTGCTACCTACGCAGCATGTTCATGTCGTTCCTAAATGAGGTTTTATCTCTCTCACCTCACACGAATCAGATTCTTCTGAGGAGTTCCCAGTACATTATCCTTTCCCCTGTGTAATTACCTTAACAAGCTGCAGCTGTTTTTATTCTCAGAAGCTTTACTCCCTGATATACAGCTGCCTACCCCCTTCGTAAGTGCACGTCCTAAATGAGCTTTTTTCTCTGTTCCCTCACCACAATCCAGATTCTTTTGGGGA
>NW_025960650.1:0-35753 GCF_023159225.1 Perognathus longimembris pacificus | reverse complement strand
CATGAACATGCTGCGTAGGTAGCTGTTTATCAGTAAATATCTCCACTGAGATTAAGAAAAGCAGTAGCTTAATAAATTAAGTACTTCCTGGTATGGTTACTGTACTGGTAACTCCCCAAAAGAATCTGGATTGTGGTGAGGGAACAGAGAAAAAAGCTCATTTAGGACCTGCACTTACGAAGGGGTAGGCAGCTGTATATCAGGGAGTATCGATTCTGAGAATAAAAACAGCTGGAGCTTGTTAAGGTAATTACACAGGGGAAAGGATAATGTACTGGGAACTCCTCAGAAGAATCTGATTTGTGGTGAGGGGAGAGAGATAAAAGCTCATTTAGGAACGACATGAACATGCTGCGTAGGTAGCTGTTTATCAGTAAATATCTCCACTGAGATTAAGAAAAGCAGTAGCTTAATAAATTAAGTACTTCCTGGTATGGTTACTGTACTGGTAACTCCCCAAAAGAATCTGGATTGTGGTGAGGGAACAGAGAAAAAAGCTCATTTAGGACCTGCACTTACGAAGGGGGTAGGCAGCTGTATATCAGGGAGTATCGATTCTGAGAATAAAAACAGCTGGAGCTTGTTAAGGTAATTACACAGGGGAAAGGATAATGTACTGGGAACTCCTCAGAAGAATCTGATTTGTGGTGAGGGGAGAGAGATAAAAGCTCATTTAGGAACGACATGAACATGCTGCGTAGGTAGCTGTTTATCAGTAAATATCTCCACTGAGATTAAGAAAAGCAGTAGCTTAATAAATTAAGTACTTCCTGGTATGGTTACTGTACTGGTAACTCCCCAAAAGAATCTGGATTGTGGTGAGGGAACAGAGAAAAAAGCTCATTTAGGACCTGCACTTACGAAGGGGGTAGGCAGCTGTATATCAGGGAGTATCGATTCTGAGAATAAAAACAGCTGGAGCTTGTTAAGGTAATTACACAGGGGAAAGGATAATGTACTGGGAACTCCTCAGAAGAATCTGATTTGTGGTGAGGGGAGAGAGATAAAAGCTCATTTAGGAACGACATGAACATGCTGCGTAGGTAGCTGTTTATCAGTAAATATCTCCACTGAGATTAAGAAAAGCAGTAGCTTAATAAATTAAGTACTTCCTGGTATGGTTACTGTACTGGTAACTCCCCAAAAGAATCTGGATTGTGGTGAGGGAACAGAGAAAAAAGCTCATTTAGGACCTGCACTTACGAAGGGGGTAGGCAGCTGTATATCAGGGAGTATCGATTCTGAGAATAAAAACAGCTGGAGCTTGTTAAGGTAATTACACAGGGGAAAGGATAATGTACTGGGAACTCCTCAGAAGAATCTGATTTGTGGTGAGGGGAGAGAGATAAAAGCTCATTTAGGAACGACATGAACATGCTGCGTAGGTAGCTGTTTATCAGTAAATATCTCCACTGAGATTAAGAAAAGCAGTAGCTTAATAAATTAAGTACTTCCTGGTATGGTTACTGTACTGGTAACTCCCCAAAAGAATCTGGATTGTGGTGAGGGAACAGAGAAAAAAGCTCATTTAGACCTGCACTTACGAAGGGGGTAGGCAGCTGTATATCAGGGAGTATCGATTCTGAGAATAAAAACAGCTGGAGCTTGTTAAGGTAATTACACAGGGGAAAGGATAATGTACTGGGAACTCCTCAGAAGAATCTGATTTGTGGTGAGGGAGAGAGATAAAAGCTCATTTAGGAACGACATGAACATGCTGCGTAGGTAGCTGTTTATCAGTAAATATCTCCACTGAGATTAAGAAAAGCAGTAGCTTAATAAATTAAGTACTTCCTGGTATGGTTACTGTACTGGTAACTCCCCAAAAGAATCTGGATTGTGGTGAGGGAACAGAGAAAAAAGCTCATTTAGGACCTGCACTTACGAAGGGGTAGGCAGCTGTATATCAGGGAGTATCGATTCTGAGAATAAAAACAGCTGGAGCTTGTTAAGGTAATTACACAGGGGAAAGGATAATGTACTGGGAACTCCTCAGAAGAATCTGATTTGTGGTGAGGGGAGAGAGATAAAAGCTCATTTAGGAACGACATGCACATGCTACGTAGGTAGCTGTTTATCAGTAAATATCTCCACTGAGATTAAGAAAAGCAGTAGCTTAATAAATTAAGTACTTCCTGGTATGGTTACTGTACTGGTAACTCCCCAAAAGAATCTGGATTGTGGTGAGGGAACAGAGAAAAAAGCTCATTTAGGACCTGCACTTACGAAGGGGGTAGGCAGCTGTATATCAGGGAGTAAATTCTGAGAATAAAAACAGCTGGAGCTTGTTAAGGTAATTACACAGGGGAAAGGATAATGTACTGGGAACTCCTCAGAAGAATCTGATTTGTGGTGAGGGAGAGAGATAAAAGCTCATTTAGGAACGACATGAACATGCTGCGTAGGTAGCTGTTTATCAGTAAATATCTCCACTGAGATTAAGAAAAGCAGTAGCTTAATAAATTAAGTACTTCCTGGTATGGATACTGTACTGGTAACTCCCCAAAAGAATCTGGATTGTGGTGAGGGAACAGAGAAAAAAGCTCATTTAGGAACGACATGAACATTGCGTAGGTAGCAGTTTATCAGTAAATATCTCCACTGAGATTAAGAAAAGCAGTAGCTTAATAAATTAAGTACTTCTGGTATGGTTACTGTACTGGTAACTCCCCAAAGAATCTGATTGTGGTGAGGGAACAGAGAAAAAAGCTCATTTAGGACCTGCATTACGAAGGGGGTAGGCAGCTGTATTATCAGGGAGTATCTTCTGAGATAAAAACAGCTGGAGCTTAATTAAGGTAATTACACAGGGGAAAGGATAATGTACTGGGAACTCCTCAGAAGAATCTGATTTGTGGTGAGGGGAGAGAGATAAAAGCTCATTTAGGAACGACATGAACATGCTGCGTAGGTAGCTGTTTATCAGTAAATATCTCCACTGAGATTAAGAAAAGCAGTAGCTTAATAAATTAAGTACTTCCTGGTATGGTTACTGTACTGGTAACTCCCCAAAAGAATCTGGATTGTGGTGAGGGAACAGAGAAAAAAGCTCATTTAGGACCTGCACTTACGAAGGGGGTAGGCAGCTGTATATCAGGAGTAAACCTTCTGAGAATAAAAACAGCTGGAGCTTGTTAAGGTAATTACACAGGGGAAAGGATAATGTACTGGGAACTCCTCAGAAGAATCTGATTTGTGGTGAGGGGAGAGAGATAAAGCTCATTTAGGAACGACATGAAATGCTGCGTAGGTAGCTGTTTATCAGTAAATATCTCCACTGAGATAAAGAAAAGCAGTAGCTTAATAAATTAAGTCTTCCTGGTATGGTTACTGTACTGGTAACTCCCCAAAAGAATCTGGATTGTGGTGAGGGAACAGAGAAAAAAGCTCATTTAGGACCTGCACTTACAGGGGGTAGGCAGCTGTATATCAGGGAGTATCCCTTCTGAGAATAAAAACAGCTGGAGCTTGTTAAGGTAATTACACAGGGGAAAGGATAATGTACTGGGAACTCCTCAGAAGAATCTGATTTGTGGTGAGGGGAGAGAGATAAAAGCTCATTTAGGAACGACATGAACATGCTGCGTAGGTAGCTGTTTATCAGTAAATATCTCCACTGAGATTAAGAAAAGCAGTAGCTTAATAAATTAAGTACTTCCTGGTATGGTTACTGTACTGGTAACTCCCCAAAAGAATCTGATTGTGGTGAGGGAACAGAGAAAAAAGCTCATTTAGGACCTGCACTTACGAAGGGGGTAGGCAGCTGTATATCAGGGAGTAAATTCTGAGAATAAAAACAGCTGGAGCTTGTTAAGGTAATTACACAGGGGAAAGGATAATGTACTGGGAACTCCTCAGAAGAATCTGATTTGTGGTGAGGGGAGAGAGATAAAAGCTCATTTAGGAACGACATGAACATGCTGCGTAGGTAGCTGTTTATCAGTAAATATCTCCACTGAGATTAAGAAAAGCAGTAGCTTAATAAATTAAGTACTTCCTGGTATGGTTACTGTACTGGTAACTCCCCAAAAGAATCTGGATTGTGGTGAGGGAACAGAGAAAAAAGCTCATTTAGGACCTGCACTTACGAAGGGGGTAGGCAGCTGTATATCAGGGAGTAAACCTTCTGAGAATAAAAACAGCTGGAGCTTGTTAAGGTAATTACACAGGGGAAAGGATAATGTACTGGGAACTCCTCAGAAGAATCTGATTTGTGGTGAGGGGAGAGAGATAAAAGCTCATTTAGGAACGACATGAACATGCTGCGTAGGTAGCTGTTTATCAGTAAATATCTCCACTGAGATTAAGAAAAGCAGTAGCTTAATAAATTAAGTACTTCCTGGTATGGTTACTGTACTGGTAACTCCCCAAAAGAATCTGGATTGTGGTGAGGGAACAGAGAAAAAAGCTCATTTAGGACCTGCACTTACGAAGGGGGTAGGCAGCTGTATATCAGGGAGTAAACCTTCTGAGAATAAAAACAGCTGGAGCTTGTTAAGGTAATTACACAGGGGAAAGGATAATGTACTGGGAACTCCTCAGAAGAATCTGATTTGTGGTGAGGGGAGAGAGATAAAAGCTCATTTAGGAACGACATGAACATGCTGCGTAGGTAGCTGTTTATCAGTAAATATCTCCACTGAGATTAAGAAAAGCAGTAGCTTAATAAATTAAGTACTTCCTGGTATGGTTACTGTACTGGTAACTCCCCAAAAGAATCTGGATTGTGGTGAGGGAACAGAGAAAAAAGCTCATTTAGGACCTGCACTTACGAAGGGGGTAGGCAGCTGTATATCAGGGAGTAAACCTTCTGAGAATAAAAACAGCTGGAGCTTGTTAAGGTAATTACACAGGGGAAAGGATAATGTACTGGGAACTCCTCAGAAGAATCTGATTTGTGGTGAGGGGAGAGAGATAAAAGCTCATTTAGGAACGACATGAACATGCTGCGTAGGTAGCTGTTTATCAGTAAATATCTCCACTGAGATTAAGAAAAGCAGTAGCTTAATAAATTAAGTACTTCCTGGTATGGTTACTGTACTGGTAACTCCCCAAAAGAATCTGGATTGTGGTGAGGGAACAGAGAAAAAAGCTCATTTAGGACCTGCACTTACGAAGGGGGTAGGCAGCTGTATATCAGGGAGTAAACCTTCTGAGAATAAAAACAGCTGGAGCTTGTTAAGGTAATTACACAGGGGAAAGGATAATGTACTGGGAACTCCTCAGAAGAATCTGATTTGTGGTGAGGGGAGAGAGATAAAAGCTCATTTAGGAACGACATGAACATGCTGCGTAGGTAGCTGTTTATCAGTAAATATCTCCACTGAGATTAAGAAAAGCAGTAGCTTAATAAATTAAGTACTTCCTGGTATGGTTACTGTACTGGTAACTCCCCAAAAGAATCTGGATTGTGGTGAGGGAACAGAGAAAAAAGCTCATTTAGGACCTGCACTTACGAAGGGGGTAGGCAGCTGTATATCAGGGAGTAAACCTTCTGAGAATAAAAACAGCTGGAGCTTGTTAAGGTAATTACACAGGGGAAAGGATAATGTACTGGGAACTCCTCAGAAGAATCTGATTTGTGGTGAGGGGAGAGAGATAAAAGCTCATTTAGGAACGACATGAACATGCTGCGTAGGTAGCTGTTTATCAGTAAATATCTCCACTGAGATTAAGAAAAGCAGTAGCTTAATAAATTAAGTACTTCCTGGTATGGTTACTGTACTGGTAACTCCCCAAAAGAATCTGGATTGTGGTGAGGGAACAGAGAAAAAAGCTCATTTAGGACCTGCACTTACGAAGGGGGTAGGCAGCTGTATATCAGGGAGTAAACCTTCTGAGAATAAAAACAGCTGGAGCTTGTTAAGGTAATTACACAGGGGAAAGGATAATGTACTGGGAACTCCTCAGAAGAATCTGATTTGTGGTGAGGGGAGAGAGATAAAAGCTCATTTAGGAACGACATGAACATGCTGCGTAGGTAGCTGTTTATCAGTAAATATCTCCACTGAGATAAAGAAAAGCAGTAGCTTAATAAATTAAGTACTTCCTGGTATGGTTACTGTACTGGTAACTCCCCAAAAGAATCTGGATTGTGGTGAGGGAACAGAGAAAAAAGCTCATTTAGGACCTGCACTTACAAGGGGGTAGGCAGCTGTATATCAGGGAGTAAACCTTCTGAGAATAAAAACAGCTGGAGCTTGTTAAGGTAATTACACAGGGGAAAGGATAATGTACTGGGAACTCCTCAGAAGAATCTGATTTGTGGTGAGGGGAGAGAGATAAAAGCTCATTTAGGAACGACATGAACATGCTGCGTAGGTAGCTGTTTATCAGTAAATATCTCCACTGAGATAAGAAAAGCAGTAGCTTAATAAATTAAGTACTTCCTGGTATGGTTACTGTACTGGTAACTCCCCAAAAGAATCTGGATTGTGGTGAGGGAACAGAGAAAAAAGCTCATTTAGGACCTGCACTTACGAAGGGGGTAGGCAGCTGTATATCAGGGAGTAAACCTTCTGAGAATAAAAACAGCTGGAGCTTGTTAAGGTAATTACACAGGGGAAAGGATAATGTACTGGGAACTCCTCAGAAGAATCTGATTTGTGGTGAGGGAGAGAGATAAAAGCTCATTTAGGAACGACATGAACATGCTGCGTAGGTAGCTGTTTATCAGTAAATATCTCCACTGAGATTAAGAAAAGCAGTAGCTTAATAAATTAAGTACTTCCTGGTATGGTTACTGTACTGGTAACTCCCCAAAAGAATCTGGATTGTGGTGAGGGAACAGAGAAAAAAGCTCATTTAGGACCTGCACTTACGAAGGGGGTAGGCAGCTGTATATCAGGGAGTAAACCTTCTGAGAATAAAAACAGCTGGAGCTTGTTAAGGTAATTACAC
This sequence comes from Perognathus longimembris pacificus, assembly GCF_023159225.1. Taxonomy (NCBI): domain Eukaryota; kingdom Metazoa; phylum Chordata; class Mammalia; order Rodentia; family Heteromyidae; genus Perognathus; species Perognathus longimembris. The sequence continues at coordinate 28,853 of NW_025960650.1, read as the reverse complement.
AGGGGAAAGGATAATGTACTGGGAACTCCTCAGAAGAATCTGATTTGTGGTGAGGGGAGAGAGATAAAAGCTCATTTAGGAACGACATGAACAAGCTGCGTAGGTAGCTGTTTATCAGTAAATATCTCCACTGAGATAAAGAAAAGCAGTAGCTTAATAAATTAAGTACTTCCTGGTATGGTTACTGTACTGGTAACTCCCCAAAAGAATCTGGATTGTGGTGAGGGAACAGAGAAAAAAGCTCATTTAGGACCTGCACTTACGAAGGGGGTAGGCAGCTGTATATCAGGGAGTAAACCTTCTGAGAATAAAAACAGCTGGGCTTATAAGGTAATTACACAGGGGAAAGGATAATGTACTGGGAACTCCTCAGAAGAATCTGATTTGTGGTGAGGGGAGAGAGATAAAAGCTCATTTAGGAACGACATGAACATGCTGCGTAGGTAGCTGTTTATCAGTAAATATCTCCACTGAGATTAAGAAAAGCAGTAGCTTAATAAATTAAGTACTTCCTGGTATGGTTACTGTACTGGTAACTCCCCAAAAGAATCTGGATTGTGGTGAGGGAACAGAGAAAAAAGCTCATTTAGGACCTGCACTTACGAAGGGGGTAGGCAGCTGTATATCAGGGAGTAAACCTTCTGAGAATAAAAACAGCTGGAGCTTGTTAAGGTAATTACACAGGGGAAAGGATAATGTACTGGGAACTCCTCAGAAGAATCTGATTTGTGGTGAGGGGAGAGAGATAAAAGCTCATTTAGGAACGACATGAACATGCTGCGTAGGTAGCTGTTTATCAGTAAATATCTCCACTGAGATTAAGAAAAGCAGTAGCTTAATAAATTAAGTACTTCCTGGTATGGTTACTGTACTGGTAACTCCCCAAAAGAATCTGGATTGTGGTGAGGGAACAGAGAAAAAAGCTCATTTAGGACCTGCACTTACGAAGGGGGTAGGCAGCTGTATATCAGGGAGTAAACCTTCTGAGAATAAAAACAGCTGGAGCTTGTTAAGGTAATTACACAGGGGAAAGGATAATGTACTGGGAACTCCTCAGAAGAATCTGATTTGTGGTGAGGGGAGAGAGATAAAAGCTCATTTAGGAACGACATGAACATGCTGCGTAGGTAGCTGTTTATCAGTAAATATCTCCACTGAGATTAAGAAAAGCAGTAGCTTAATAAATTAAGTACTTCCTGGTATGGTTACTGTACTGGTAACTCCCCAAAAGAATCTGGATTGTGGTGAGGGAACAGAGAAAAAAGCTCATTTAGGACCTGCACTTACGAAGGGGGTAGGCAGCTGTATATCAGGGAGTAAATTCTGAGAATAAAAACAGCTGGAGCTTGTAAGGTAATTACACAGGGGAAAGGATAATGTACTGGGAACTCCTCAGAAGAATCTGATTTGTGGTGAGGGGAGAGAGATAAAAGCTCATTTAGGAACGACATGAACATGCTGCGTAGGTAGCTGTTTATCAGTAAATATCTCCACTGAGATTAAGAAAAGCAGTAGCTTAATAAATTAAGTACTTCCTGGTATGGTTACTGTACTGGTAACTCCCCAAAAGAATCTGGATTGTGGTGAGGGAACAGAGAAAAAAGCTCATTTAGGACCTGCACTTACGAAGGGGGTAGGCAGCTGTATATCAGGGAGTAAACTTCTGAGAATAAAAACAGCTGGAGCTTGTTAAGGTAATTACACAGGGGAAAGGATAATGTACTGGGAACTCCTCAGAAGAATCTGATTTGTGGTGAGGGGAGAGAGATAAAAGCTCATTTAGGAACGACATGAACATGCTGCGTAGGTAGCTGTTTATCAGTAAATATCTCCACTGAGATTAAGAAAAGCAGTAGCTTAATAAATTAAGTACTTCCTGGTATGGTTACTGTACTGGTAACTCCCCAAAAGAATCTGGATTGTGGTGAGGGAACAGAGAAAAAAGCTCATTTAGGACCTGCACTTACGAAGGGGGTAGGCAGCTGTATATCAGGGAGTAAACCTTCTGAGAATAAAAACAGCTGGAGCTTGTTAAGGTAATTACACAGGGGAAAGGATAATGTACTGGGAACTCCTCAGAAGAATCTGATTTGTGGTGAGGGGAGAGAGATAAAAGCTCATTTAGGAACGACATGAACATGCTGCGTAGGTAGCTGTTTATCAGTAAATATCTCCACTGAGATTAAGAAAAGCAGTAGCTTAATAAATTAAGTACTTCCTGGTATGGTTACTGTACTGGTAACTCCCCAAAAGAATCTGGATTGTGGTGAGGGAACAGAGAAAAAAGCTCATTTAGGACCTGCACTTACGAAGGGGGTAGGCAGCTGTATATCAGGGAGTAAACCTTCTGAGAATAAAAACAGCTGGAGCTTGTTAAGGTAATTACACAGGGGAAAGGATAATGTACTGGGAACTCCTCAGAAGAATCTGATTTGTGGTGAGGGGAGAGAGATAAAAGCTCATTTAGGAACGACATGAACATGCTGCGTAGGTAGCTGTTTATCAGTAAATATCTCCACTGAGATTAAGAAAAGCAGTAGCTTAATAAATTAAGTACTTCCTGGTATGGTTACTGTACTGGTAACTCCCCAAAAGAATCTGGATTGTGGTGAGGGAACAGAGAAAAAAGCTCATTTAGGACCTGCACTTACGAAGGGGGTAGGCAGCTGTATATCAGGGAGTAAACCTTCTGAGAATAAAAACAGCTGGAGCTTGTTAAGGTAATTACACAGGGGAAAGGATAATGTACTGGGAACTCCTCAGAAGAATCTGATTTGTGGTGAGGGGAGAGAGATAAAAGCTCATTTAGGAACGACATGAACATGCTGCGTAGGTAGCTGTTTATCAGTAAATATCTCCACTGAGATTAAGAAAAGCAGTAGCTTAATAAATTAAGTACTTCCTGGTATGGTTACTGTACTGGTAACTCCCCAAAAGAATCTGGATTGTGGTGAGGGAACAGAGAAAAAAGCTCATTTAGGACCTGCACTTACGAAGGGGGTAGGCAGCTGTATATCAGGGAGTAAACCTTCTGAGAATAAAAACAGCTGGAGCTTGTTAAGGTAATTACACAGGGGAAAGGATAATGTACTGGGAACTCCTCAGAAGAATCTGATTTGTGGTGAGGGGAGAGAGATAAAAGCTCATTTAGGAACGACATGAACATGCTGCGTAGGTAGCTGTTTATCAGTAAATATCTCCACTGAGATTAAGAAAAGCAGTAGCTTAATAAATTAAGTACTTCCTGGTATGGTTACTGTACTGGTAACTCCCCAAAAGAATCTGGATTGTGGTGAGGGAACAGAGAAAAAAGCTCATTTAGGACCTGCACTTACGAAGGGGGTAGGCAGCTGTATATCAGGGAGTAAACCTTCTGAGAATAAAAACAGCTGGAGCTTGTTAAGGTAATTACACAGGGGAAAGGATAATGTACTGGGAACTCCTCAGAAGAATCTGATTTGTGGTGAGGGGAGAGAGATAAAAGCTCATTTAGGAACGACATGAACATGCTGCGTAGGTAGCTGTTTATCAGTAAATATCTCCACTGAGATTAAGAAAAGCAGTAGCTTAATAAATTAAGTACTTCCTGGTATGGTTACTGTACTGGTAACTCCCCAAAAGAATCTGGATTGTGGTGAGGGAACAGAGAAAAAAGCTCATTTAGGACCTGCACTTACGAAGGGGGTAGGCAGCTGTATATCAGGGAGTAAACCTTCTGAGAATAAAAACAGCTGGAGCTTGTTAAGGTAATTACACAGGGGAAAGGATAATGTACTGGGAACTCCTCAGAAGAATCTGATTTGTGGTGAGGGGAGAGAGATAAAAGCTCATTTAGGAACGACATGAACATGCTGCGTAGGTAGCTGTTTATCAGTAAATATCTCCACTGAGATAAGAAAAGCAGTAGCTTAATAAATTAAGTACTTCCTGGTATGGTTACTGTACTGGTAACTCCCCAAAAGAATCTGGATTGTGGTGAGGGAACAGAGAAAAAAGCTCATTTAGGACCTGCACTTACGAAGGGGGTAGGCAGCTGTATATCAGGGAGTATCCTTCTGAGAATAAAAACAGCTGGAGCTTGTTAAGGTAATTACACAGGGGAAAGGATAATGTACTGGGAACTCCTCAGAAGAATCTGATTTGTGGTGAGGGGAGAGAGATAAAAGCTCATTTAGGAACGACATGAACAAGCTGCGTAGGTAGCTGTTTATCAGTAAATATCTCCACTGAGATTAAGAAAAGCAGTAGCTTAATAAATTAAGTACTTCCTGGTATGGTTACTGTACTGGTAACTCCCCAAAAGAATCTGGATTGTGGTGAGGGAACAGAGAAAAAAGCTCATTTAGGACCTGCACTTACGAAGGGGGTAGGCAGCTGTATATCAGGGAGTAAACCTTCTGAGAATAAAAACAGCTGGGCTTATAAGGTAATTACACAGGGGAAAGGATAATGTACTGGGAACTCCTCAGAAGAATCTGATTTGTGGTGAGGGGAGAGAGATAAAAGCTCATTTAGGAACGACATGAACATGCTGCGTAGGTAGCTGTTTATCAGTAAATATCTCCACTGAGATTAAGAAAAGCAGTAGCTTAATAAATTAAGTACTTCCTGGTATGGTTACTGTACTGGTAACTCCCCAAAAGAATCTGGATTGTGGTGAGGGAACAGAGAAAAAAGCTCATTTAGGACCTGCACTTACGAAGGGGGTAGGCAGCTGTATATCAGGGAGTAAACCTTCTGAGAATAAAAACAGCTGGAGCTTGTTAAGGTAATTACACAGGGGAAAGGATAATGTACTGGGAACTCCTCAGAAGAATCTGATTTGTGGTGAGGGGAGAGAGATAAAAGCTCATTTAGGAACGACATGAACATGCTGCGTAGGTAGCTGTTTATCAGTAAATATCTCCACTGAGATTAAGAAAAGCAGTAGCTTAATAAATTAAGTACTTCCTGGTATGGTTACTGTACTGGTAACTCCCCAAAAGAATCTGGATTGTGGTGAGGGAACAGAGAAAAAAGCTCATTTAGGACCTGCACTTACGAAGGGGGTAGGCAGCTGTATATCAGGGAGTAAACCTTCTGAGAATAAAAACAGCTGGAGCTTGTTAAGGTAATTACACAGGGGAAAGGATAATGTACTGGGAACTCCTCAGAAGAATCTGATTTGTGGTGAGGGGAGAGAGATAAAAGCTCATTTAGGAACGACATGAACAAGCTGCGTAGGTAGCTGTTTATCAGTAAATATCTCCACTGAGATTAAGAAAAGCAGTAGCTTAATAAATTAAGTACTTCCTGGTATGGTTACTGTACTGGTAACTCCCCAAAAGAATCTGGATTGTGGTGAGGGAACAGAGAAAAAAGCTCATTTAGGACCTGCACTTACGAAGGGGGTAGGCAGCTGTATATCAGGGAGTAAACCTTCTGAGAATAAAAACAGCTGGAGCTTATAAGGTAATTACACAGGGGAAAGGATAATGTACTGGGAACTCCTCAGAAGAATCTGATTTGTGGTGAGGGGAGAGAGATAAAAGCTCATTTAGGAACGACATGAACATGCTGCGTAGGTAGCTGTTTATCAGTAAATATCTCCACTGAGATTAAGAAAAGCAGTAGCTTAATAAATTAAGTACTTCCTGGTATGGTTACTGTACTGGTAACTCCCCAAAAGAATCTGGATTGTGGTGAGGGAACAGAGAAAAAAGCTCATTTAGGACCTGCACTTACGAAGGGGGTAGGCAGCTGTATATCAGGGAGTAAACCTTCTGAGAATAAAAACAGCTGGAGCTTGTTAAGGTAATTACACAGGGGAAAGGATAATGTACTGGGAACTCCTCAGAAGAATCTGATTTGTGGTGAGGGGAGAGAGATAAAAGCTCATTTAGGAACGACATGAACATGCTGCATAGGTAGCTGTTTATCAGTAAATATCTCCACTGAGATTAAGAAAAGCAGTAGCTTAATAAATTAAGTACTTCCTGGTATGGTTACTGTACTGGTAACTCCCCAAAAGAATCTGGATTGTGGTGAGGGAACAGAGAAAAAAGCTCATTTATTACCTGCACTTACGAAGGGGGTAGGCAGCTGTATATCAGGGAGTAAACCTTCTGAGAATAAAAACAGCTGGAGCTTGTTAAGGTAATTACACAGGGGAAAGGATAATGTACTGGGAACTCCTCAGAAGAATCTGATTTGTGGTGAGGGGAGAGAGATAAAAGCTCATTTAGGAACGACATGAACATGCTGCGTAGGTAGCTGTTTATCAGTAAATATCTCCACTGAGATTAAGAAAAGCAGTAGCTTAATAAATTAAGTACTTCCTGGTATGGTTACTGTACTGGTAACTCCCCAAAAGAATCTGGATTGTGGTGAGGGAACAGAGAAAAAAGCTCATTTAGGACCTGCACTTACGAAGGGGGTAGGCAGCTGTATATCAGGGAGTAAACCTTCTGAGAATAAAAACAGCTGGAGCTTGTTAAGGTAATTACACAGGGGAAAGGATAATGTACTGGGAACTCCTCAGAAGAATCTGATTTGTGGTGAGGGGAGAGAGATAAAAGCTCATTTAGGAACGACATGAACATGCTGCGTAGGTAGCTGTTTATCAGTAAATATCTCCACTGAGATTAAGAAAAGCAGTAGCTTAATAAATTAAGTACTTCCTGGTATGGTTACTGTACTGGTAACTCCCCAAAAGAATCTGGATTGTGGTGAGGGAACAGAGAAAAAAGCTCATTTAGGACCTGCACTTACGAAGGGGGTAGGCAGCTGTATATCAGGGAGTAAACCTTCTGAGAATAAAAACAGCTGGAGCTTGTTAAGGTAATTACACAGGGGAAAGGATAATGTACTGGGAACTCCTCAGAAGAATCTGATTTGTGGTGAGGGGAGAGAGATAAAAGCTCATTTAGGAACGACATGAACATGCTGCGTAGGTAGCTGTTTATCAGTAAATATCTCCACTGAGATTAAGAAAAGCAGTAGCTTAATAAATTAAGTACTTCCTGGTATGGTTACTGTACTGGTAACTCCCCAAAAGAATCTGGATTGTGGTGAGGGAACAGAGAAAAAAGCTCATTTAGGACCTGCACTTACGAAGGGGGTAGGCAGCTGTATATCAGGGAGTAAACCTTCTGAGAATAAAAACAGCTGGAGCTTGTTAAGGTAATTACACAGGGGAAAGGATAATGTACTGGGAACTCCTCAGAAGAATCTGATTTGTGGTGAGGGGAGAGAGATAAAAGCTCATTTAGGAACGACATGAACATGCTGCGTAGGTAGCTGTTTATCAGTAAATATCTCCACTGAGATTAAGAAAAGCAGTAGCTTAATAAATTAAGTACTTCCTGGTATGGTTACTGTACTGGTAACTCCCCAAAAGAATCTGGATTGTGGTGAGGGAACAGAGAAAAAAGCTCATTTAGGACCTGCACTTACGAAGGGGGTAGGCAGCTGTATATCAGGGAGTAAACCTTCTGAGAATAAAAACAGCTGGAGCTTGTTAAGGTAATTACACAGGGGAAAGGATAATGTACTGGGAACTCCTCAGAAGAATCTGATTTGTGGTGAGGGGAGAGAGATAAAAGCTCATTTAGGAACGACATGAACATGCTGCGTAGGTAGCTGTTTATCAGTAAATATCTCCACTGAGATTAAGAAAAGCAGTAGCTTAATAAATTAAGTACTTCCTGGTATGGTTACTGTACTGGTAACTCCCCAAAAGAATCTGGATTGTGGTGAGGGAACAGAGAAAAAAGCTCATTTAGGACCTGCACTTACGAAGGGGGTAGGCAGCTGTATATCAGGGAGTAAACCTTCTGAGAATAAAAACAGCTGGAGCTTGTTAAGGTAATTACACAGGGGAAAGGATAATGTACTGGGAACTCCTCAGAAGAATCTGATTTGTGGTGAGGGGAGAGAGATAAAAGCTCATTTAGGAACGACATGAACATGCTGCGTAGGTAGCTGTTTATCAGTAAATATCTCCACTGAGATAAGAAAAGCAGTAGCTTAATAAATTAAGTACTTCCTGGTATGGTTACTGTACTGGTAACTCCCCAAAAGAATCTGGATTGTGGTGAGGGAACAGAGAAAAAAGCTCATTTAGGACCTGCACTTACGAAGGGGGTAGGCAGCTGTATATCAGGGAGTAAACCTTCTGAGAATAAAAACAGCTGGAGCTTGTTAAGGTAATTACACAGGGGAAAGGATAATGTACTGGGAACTCCTCAGAAGAATCTGATTTGTGGTGAGGGGAGAGAGATAAAAGCTCATTTAGGAACGACATGAACATGCTGCGTAGGTAGCTGTTTATCAGTAAATATCTCCACTGAGATTAAGAAAAGCAGTAGCTTAATAAATTAAGTACTTCCTGGTATGGTTACTGTACTGGTAACTCCCCAAAAGAATCTGGATTGTGGTGAGGGAACAGAGAAAAAAGCTCATTTAGGACCTGCACTTACGAAGGGGGTAGGCAGCTGTATATCAGGGAGTAAACCTTCTGAGAATAAAAACAGCTGGAGCTTGTTAAGGTAATTACACAGGGGAAAGGATAATGTACTGGGAACTCCTCAGAAGAATCTGATTTGTGGTGAGGGGAGAGAGATAAAAGCTCATTTAGGAACGACATGAACATGCTGCGTAGGTAGCTGTTTATCAGTAAATATCTCCACTGAGATTAAGAAAAGCAGTAGCTTAATAAATTAAGTACTTCCTGGTATGGTTACTGTACTGGTAACTCCCCAAAAGAATCTGGATTGTGGTGAGGGAACAGAGAAAAAAGCTCATTTAGGACCTGCACTTACGAAGGGGGTAGGCAGCTGTATATCAGGGAGTAAACCTTCTGAGAATAAAAACAGCTGGAGCTTGTTAAGGTAATTACACAGGGGAAAGGATAATGTACTGGGAACTCCTCAGAAGAATCTGATTTGTGGTGAGGGGAGAGAGATAAAAGCTCATTTAGGAACGACATGAACATGCTGCGTAGGTAGCTGTTTATCAGTAAATATCTCCACTGAGATTAAGAAAAGCAGTAGCTTAATAAATTAAGTACTTCCTGGTATGGTTACTGTACTGGTAACTCCCCAAAAGAATCTGGATTGTGGTGAGGGAACAGAGAAAAAAGCTCATTTAGGACCTGCACTTACGAAGGGGGTAGGCAGCTGTATATCAGGGAGTAAACCTTCTGAGAATAAAAACAGCTGGAGCTTGTTAAGGTAATTACACAGGGGAAAGGATAATGTACTGGGAACTCCTCAGAAGAATCTGATTTGTGGTGAGGGGAGAGAGATAAAAGCTCATTTAGGAACGACATGAACATGCTGCGTAGGTAGCTGTTTATCAGTAAATATCTCCACTGAGATTAAGAAAAGCAGTAGCTTAATAAATTAAGTACTTCCTGGTATGGTTACTGTACTGGTAACTCCCCAAAAGAATCTGGATTGTGGTGAGGGAACAGAGAAAAAAGCTCATTTAGGACCTGCACTTACGAAGGGGGTAGGCAGCTGTATATCAGGGAGTAAACCTTCTGAGAATAAAAACAGCTGGAGCTTGTTAAGGTAATTACACAGGGGAAAGGATAATGTACTGGGAACTCCTCAGAAGAATCTGATTTGTGGTGAGGGGAGAGAGATAAAAGCTCATTTAGGAACGACATGAACATGCTGCGTAGGTAGCTGTTTATCAGTAAATATCTCCACTGAGATTAAGAAAAGCAGTAGCTTAATAAATTAAGTACTTCCTGGTATGGTTACTGTACTGGTAACTCCCCAAAAGAATCTGGATTGTGGTGAGGGAACAGAGAAAAAAGCTCATTTAGGACCTGCACTTACGAAGGGGGTAGGCAGCTGTATATCAGGGAGTAAACCTTCTGAGAATAAAAACAGCTGGAGCTTGTTAAGGTAATTACACAGGGGAAAGGATAATGTACTGGGAACTCCTCAGAAGAATCTGATTTGTGGTGAGGGGAGAGAGATAAAAGCTCATTTAGGAACGACATGAACATGCTGCGTAGGTAGCTGTTTATCAGTAAATATCTCCACTGAGATTAAGAAAAGCAGTAGCTTAATAAATTAAGTACTTCCTGGTATGGTTACTGTACTGGTAACTCCCCAAAAGAATCTGGATTGTGGTGAGGGAACAGAGAAAAAAGCTCATTTAGGACCTGCACTTACGAAGGGGGTAGGCAGCTGTATATCAGGGAGTAAACCTTCTGAGAATAAAAACAGCTGGAGCTTGTTAAGGTAATTACACAGGGGAAAGGATAATGTACTGGGAACTCCTCAGAAGAATCTGATTTGTGGTGAGGGGAGAGAGATAAAAGCTCATTTAGGAACGACATGAACATGCTGCGTAGGTAGCTGTTTATCAGTAAATATCTCCACTGAGATTAAGAAAAGCAGTAGCTTAATAAATTAAGTACTTCCTGGTATGGTTACTGTACTGGTAACTCCCCAAAAGAATCTGGATTGTGGTGAGGGAACAGAGAAAAAAGCTCATTTAGGACCTGCACTTACGAAGGGGGTAGGCAGCTGTATATCAGGGAGTAAACATTCTGAGAATAAAAACAGCTGGAGCTTGTTAAGGTAATTACACAGGGGAAAGGATAATGTACTGGGAACTCCTCAGAAGAATCTGATTTGTGGTGAGGGGAGAGAGATAAAAGCTCATTTAGGAACGACATGAACATGCTGCGTAGGTAGCTGTTTATCAGTAAATATCTCCACTGAGATTAAGAAAAGCAGTAGCTTAATAAATTAAGTACTTCCTGGTATGGTTACTGTACTGGTAACTCCCCAAAAGAATCTGGATTGTGGTGAGGGAACAGAGAAAAAAGCTCATTTAGGACCTGCACTTACGAAGGGGGTAGGCAGCTGTATATCAGGGAGTAAACCTTCTGAGAATAAAAACAGCTGGAGCTTGTTAAGGTAATTACACAGGGGAAAGGATAATGTACTGGGAACTCCTCAGAAGAATCTGATTTGTGGTGAGGGGAGAGAGATAAAAGCTCATTTAGGAACGACATGAACATGCTGCGTAGGTAGCTGTTTATCAGTAAATATCTCCACTGAGATTAAGAAAAGCAGTAGCTTAATAAATTAAGTACTTCCTGGTATGGTTACTGTACTGGTAACTCCCCAAAAGAATCTGGATTGTGGTGAGGGAACAGAGAAAAAAGCTCATTTAGGACCTGCACTTACGAAGGGGGTAGGCAGTGTATATCAGGGAGTAAACCTTCTGAGAATAAAAACAGCTGGAGCTTGTTAAGGTAATTACACAGGGGAAAGGATAATGTACTGGGAACTCCTCAGAAGAATCTGATTTGTGGTGAGGGGAGAGAGATAAAAGCTCATTTAGGAACGACATGAATGCTGCGTAGGTAGCTGTTTATCAGTAAATATCTCCACTGAGATTAAGAAAAGCAGTAGCTTAATAAATTAAGTACTTCCTGGTATGGTTACTGTACTGGTAACTCCCCAAAAGAATCTGGATTGTGGTGAGGGAACAGAGAAAAAAGCTCATTTAGGACCTGACACGAAGGGGGTAGGCAGCTGTATATCAGGGAGTAAATATCTCCACTGAGATTAAGAAAAGCAGAAAATAAAGGGAAAGAAAAAAGAAGAAAAAAAGCATAAAATAATGAAAAAAAAAGAAAAAAAAAGAAAAGCAGTAGCTTAATAAATTAAGTACTTCCTGGTATGGTTACTGTACTGGTAACTCCCCAAAAGAATCTGGATTGTGGTGAGGGAACAGAGAAAAAAGCTCATTTAGGACCTGCACTTACGAAGGGGGTAGGCAGCTGTATATCAGGGAGTAAACCTTCTGAGAATAAAAACAGCTGGAGCTTGTTAAGGTAATTACACAGGGGAAAGGATAATGTACTGGGAACTCCTCAGAAGAATCTGATTTGTGGTGAGGGGAGAGAGATAAAAGCTCATTTAGGAACGACATGAACATGCTGCGTAGGTAGCTGTTTATCAGTAAATATCTCCACTGAGATTAAGAAAAGCAGTAGCTTAATAAATTAAGTACTTCCTGGTATGGTTACTGTACTGGTAACTCCCCAAAAGAATCTGGATTGTGGTGAGGGAACAGAGAAAAAAGCTCATTTAGGACCTGCACTTACGAAGGGGGTAGGCAGTTGTATATCAGGGAGTAAACCTTCTGAGAATAAAAACAGCTGGAGCTTGTTAAGGTAATTACACAGGGGAAAGGATAATGTACTGGGAACTCCTCAGAAGAATCTGATTTGTGGTGAGGGGAGAGAGATAAAAGCTCATTTAGGAACGACATGAACATGCTGCGTAGGTAGCTGTTTATCAGTAAATATCTCCACTGAGATTAAGAAAAGCAGTAGCTTAATAAATTAAGTACTTCCTGGTATGGTTACTGTACTGGTAACTCCCCAAAAGAATCTGGATTGTGGTGAGGGAACAGAGAAAAAAGCTCATTTAGGACCTGCACTTACGAAGGGGGTAGGCAGCTGTATATCAGGGAGTAAACCTTCTGAGAATAAAAACAGCTGGAGCTTGTTAAGGTAATTACACAGGGGAAAGGATAATGTACTGGGAACTCCTCAGAAGAATCTGATTTGTGGTGAGGGGAGAGAGATAAAAGCTCATTTAGGAACGACATGAACATGCTGCGTAGGTAGCTGTTTATCAGTAAATATCTCCACTGAGATTAAGAAAAGCAGTAGCTTAATAAATTAAGTACTTCCTGGTATGGTTACTGTACTGGTAACTCCCCAAAAGAATCTGGATTGTGGTGAGGGAACAGAGAAAAAAGCTCATTTAGGACCTGCACTTACGAAGGGGGTAGGCAGCTGTATATCAGGGAGTAAACCTTCTGAGAATAAAAACAGCTGGAGCTTGTTAAGGTAATTACACAGGGGAAAGGATAATGTACTGGGAACTCCTCAGAAGAATCTGATTTGTGGTGAGGGGAGAGAGATAAAAGCTCATTTAGGAACGACATGAACATGCTGCGTAGGTAGCTGTTTATCAGTAAATATCTCCACTGAGATTAAGAAAAGCAGTAGCTTAATAAATTAAGTACTTCCTGGTATGGATACTGTACTGGTAACTCCCCAAAAGAATCTGGATTGTGGTGAGGGAACAGAGAAAAAAGCTCATTTAGGAACGACATGAACATGGCGTAGGTAGCTGTTTATCAGTAAATATCTCCACTGAGATTAAGAAAAGCAGTAGCTTAATAAATAAGTACTTCCTGGTATGGTTACTGTACTGGTAACTCCTCAAAGAATCTGGATTGTGGTGAGGGAACAGAGAAAAAAGCTCATTTAGGACCTGCAATTACGAAGGGGGTAGGCAGCTGTTTATCAGGGAGTAAATTCTGAGAATAAAAACAGCTAGCTTGTTAAGGTAATTACACAGGGGAAAGGATACTGTACTGGGAACTCCCAGAAGAATCTGATTTGTGGTGAGGGGAGAGAGATAAAAAGCTCATTTAGGAACGACATGAACATGCTGCGTAGGTAGCTGTTTATCAGTAAATATCTCCACTGAGATTAAGAAAAGCAGTAGCTTAATAAATTAAGTACTTCCTGGTATGGTTACTGTACTGGTAACTCCCAAAAGAATCTGGATTGTGGTGAGGGAACAGAGAAAAAAGCTCATTTAGGACCTGCACTTACGAAGGGGGTAGGCAGCTGTATATCAGGGAGTATCCTTCTGAGAATAAAAACAGCTGGAGCTTGTAAGGTAATTACACAGGGGAAAGGATAATGTACTGGGAACTCCTCAGAAGAATCTGATTTGTGGTGAGGGGAGAGAGATAAAAGCTCATTTAGGAACGACATTAACATGCTGCGTAGGTAGCTGTTTATCAGTAAATATCTCCACTGAGATTAAGAAAAGCAGTAGCTTAATAAATTAAGTACTTCCTGGTATGGTTACTGTACTGGTAACTCCCCAAAAGAATCTGGATTGTGGTGAGGGAACAGAGAAAAAAGCTCATTTAGGACCTGCACTTACGAAGGGGGTAGGCAGCTGTATATCAGGGAGTAAACCTTCTGAGAATAAAAACAGCTGGAGCTTGTTAAGGTAATTACACAGGGGAAAGGATAATGTACTGGGAACTCCTCAGAAGAATCTGATTTGTGGTGAGGGGAGAGAGATAAAAGCTCATTTAGGAACGACATGAACATGCTGCGTAGGTAGCTGTTTATCAGTAAATATCTCCACTGAGATTAAGAAAAGCAGTAGCTTAATAAATTAAGTACTTCCTGGTATGGTTACTGTACTGGTAACTCCCCAAAAGAATCTGGATTGTGGTGAGGGAACAGAGAAAAAAGCTCATTTAGGACCTGCACTTACGAAGGGGGTAGGCAGCTGTATATCAGGGAGTAAATTCTGAGAATAAAAACAGCTGGAGCTTGTTAAGGTAATTACACAGGGGAAAGGATAATGTACTGGGAACTCCTCAGAAGAATCTGATTTGTGGTGAGGGGAGAGAGATAAAGCTCATTTAGGAACGACATTAACATGCTGCGTAGTAGCTGTTTATCAGTAAATATCTCCACTGAGATTAAGAAAAGCAGTAGCTTAATAAATTAAGTACTTCCTGGTATGGTTACTGTACTGGTAACTCCCCAAAAGAATCTGGATTGTGGTGAGGGAACAGAGAAAAAAGCTCATTTAGGACCTGCACTTACGAAGGGGGTAGGCAGCTGTATATCAGGGAGTAAACCTTCTGAGAATAAAAACAGCTGGAGCTTGTTAAGGTAATTACACAGGGGAAAGGATAATGTACTGGGAACTCCTCAGAAGAATCTGATTTGTGGTGAGGGGAGAGAGATAAAAGCTCATTTAGGAACGACATGAACATGCTGCGTAGGTAGCTGTTTATCAGTAAATATCTCCACTGAGATTAAGAAAAGCAGTAGCTTAATAAATTAAGTACTTCCTGGTATGGTTACTGTACTGGTAACTCCCCAAAAGAATCTGGATTGTGGTGAGGGAACAGAGAAAAAAGCTCATTTAGGACCTGCACTTACGAAGGGGGTAGGCAGTTGTATATCAGGGAGTAAACCTTCTGAGAATAAAAACAGCTGGAGCTTGTTAAGGTAATTACACAGGGGAAAGGATAATGTACTGGGAACTCCTCAGAAGAATCTGATTTGTGGTGAGGGAGAGAGATAAAAGCTCATTTAGGAACGACATGAACATGCTGCGTAGGTAGCTGTTTATCAGTAAATATCTCCACTGAGATTAAGAAAAGCAGTAGCTTAATAAATTAAGTACTTCCTGGTATGGTTACTGTACTGGTAACTCCCCAAAAGAATCTGGATTGTGGTGAGGGAACAGAGAAAAAAGCTCATTTAGGACCTGACTTACGAAGGGTAGGCAGCTGTTTATCAGGGAGTAAATATCTGAGAATAAAAACAGCTGAGATTAAGAAAAGCAGAAAATAATGAAAAAAAAAGAAAGAGAAAAGCTCATTTAGGAACGACATAAATGAAATCAAAAGAAAAGCAGTAGCTTAATAAATTAAGTACTTCCTGGTATGGTTACTGTACTGGTAACTCCCCAAAAGAATCTGGATTGTGGTGAGGGAACAGAGAAAAAAGCTCATTTAGGACCTGCACTTACGAAGGGGGTAGGCAGCTGTATATCAGGGAGTAAACCTTCTGAGAATAAAAACAGCTGGAGCTTGTTAAGGTAATTACACAGGGGAAAGGATAATGTACTGGGAACTCCTCAGAAGAATCTGATTTGTGGTGAGGGGAGAGAGATAAAAGCTCATTTAGGAACGACATGAACATGCTGCGTAGGTAGCTGTTTATCAGTAAATATCTCCACTGAGATTAAGAAAAGCAGTAGCTTAATAAATTAAGTACTTCCTGGTATGGTTACTGTACTGGTAACTCCCCAAAAGAATCTGGATTGTGGTGAGGGAACAGAGAAAAAAGCTCATTTAGGACCTGCACTTACGAAGGGGGTAGGCAGTTGTATATCAGGGAGTAAACCTTCTGAGAATAAAAACAGCTGGAGCTTGTTAAGGTAATTACACAGGGGAAAGGATAATGTACTGGGAACTCCTCAGAAGAATCTGATTTGTGGTGAGGGGAGAGAGATAAAAGCTCATTTAGGAACGACATGAACATGCTGCGTAGGTAGCTGTTTATCAGTAAATATCTCCACTGAGATTAAGAAAAGCAGTAGCTTAATAAATTAAGTACTTCCTGGTATGGTTACTGTACTGGTAACTCCCCAAAAGAATCTGGATTGTGGTGAGGGAACAGAGAAAAAAGCTCATTTAGGACCTGCACTTACGAAGGGGGTAGGCAGCTGTATATCAGGGAGTAAATTCTGAGAATAAAAACAGCTGGAGCTTGTTAAGGTAATTACACAGGGGAAAGGATAATGTACTGGGAACTCCTCAGAAGAATCTGATTTGTGGTGAGGGGAGAGAGATAAAAGCTCATTTAGGAACGACATGAACATGCTGCTAGGTAGCTGTTTATCAGTAAATATCTCCACTGAGATTAAGAAAAGCAGTAGCTTAATAAATTAAGTACTTCCTGGTATGGTTACTGTACTGGTAACTCCCCAAAAGAATCTGGATTGTGGTGAGGGAACAGAGAAAAAAGCTCATTTAGGACCTGCACTTACGAAGGGGGTAGGCAGCTGTATATCAGGGAGTATCCTTCTGAGAATAAAAACAGCTGGAGCTTGTTAAGGTAATTACACAGGGGAAAGGATAATGTACTGGGAACTCCTCAGAAGAATCTGATTTGTGGTGAGGGGAGAGAGATAAAAGCTCATTTAGGAACGACATGAACATGCTGCGTAGGTAGCTGTTTATCAGTAAATATCTCCACTGAGATTAAGAAAAGCAGTAGCTTAATAAATTAAGTACTTCCTGGTATGGTTACTGTACTGGTAACTCCCCAAAAGAATCTGGATTGTGGTGAGGGAACAGAGAAAAAAGCTCATTTAGGACGACATGAACATGGGTAGGTAGCTGTTTATCAGGGAGTAAATATCTCCACTGAGAATAAAAACAGCAGTAGCTTAATTAAGTACTTCACTGGTAAAGGATAATGTACTGGGAACTCCTCAGAAGAATCTGATTTGTGGTGAGGGGAGAGAGATAAAAGCTCATTTAGGAACGACATGCAACAAGGGTAGGCAGCTGTTTATCAGTAAATATCTGAGATTAAGAAACAGTAGCTTGTTAAGGTAATTACACAGGTATGGATACTGTACTGGTAACTCCCAAAGAATCTGATTTGTGGTGAGGGAACAGAGAAAAAAGCTCATTTAGGAACGACATGAACATGGCGTAGGTAGCTGTTTATCAGTAAATATCTCCACTGAGATTAAGAAAAGCAGTAGCTTAATAAATTAAGTACTTCCTGGTATGGTTACTGTACTGGTAACTCCCAAAAGAATCTGGATTGTGGTGAGGGAACAGAGAAAAAAGCTCATTTAGGACCTGCACTTACGAAGGGGGTAGGCAGCTGTTTATCAGGGAGTATCTTCTGAGAATAAAAACAGCTAGCTTAATAAGGTAATTACACAGGGGAAAGGATAATGTACTGGGAACTCCTCAGAAGAATCTGATTTGTGGTGAGGGGAGAGAGATAAAAGCTCATTTAGGAACGACATTAACATGCTGCGTAGGTAGCTGTTTATCAGTAAATATCTCCACTGAGATTAAGAAAAGCAGTAGCTTAATAAATTAAGTACTTCCTGGTATGGTTACTGTACTGGTAACTCCCAAAAGAATCTGGATTGTGGTGAGGGAACAGAGAAAAAAGCTCATTTAGGACCTGACTTACGAAGGGGGTAGGCAGCTGTTATCAGGGAGTAAATATTCTGAGAATAAAAACAGCTGGAGCTTGTTAAGGTAATTACACAGGGGAAAGGATAATATACTGGGAACTCCTCAGAAGAATCTGATTTGTGGTGAGGGGAGAGAGATAAAAGCTCATTTAGGAACGACATGAACATGCTGCGTAGGTAGCTGTTTATCAGTAAATATCTCCACTGAGATTAAGAAAAGCAGTAGCTTAATAAATTAAGTACTTCCTGGTATGGTTACTGTACTGGTAACTCCCCAAAAGAATCTGGATTGTGGTGAGGGAACAGAGAAAAAAGCTCATTTAGGACCTGCACTTACGAAGGGGGTAGGCAGCTGTATATCAGGGAGTAAACCTTCTGAGAATAAAAACAGCTGGAGCTTGTTAAGGTAATTACACAGGGGAAAGGATAATGTACTGGGAACTCCTCAGAAGAATCTGATTTGTGGTGAGGGGAGAGAGATAAAAGCTCATTTAGGAACGACATGAACATGCTGCATAGGTAGCTGTTTATCAGTAAATATCTCCACTGAGATTAAGAAAAGCAGTAGCTTAATAAATTAAGTACTTCCTGGTATGGTTACTGTACTGGTAACTCCCCAAAAGAATCTGGATTGTGGTGAGGGAACAGAGAAAAAAGCTCATTTAGGACCTGCACTTACGAAGGGGGTAGGCAGCTGTATATCAGGGAGTAAACCTTCTGAGAATAAAAACAGCTGGAGCTTGTTAAGGTAATTACACAGGGGAAAGGATAATGTACTGGGAACTCCTCAGAAGAATCTGATTTGTGGTGAGGGGAGAGAGATAAAAGCTCATTTAGGAACGACATGAACATGCTGCGTAGGTAGCTGTTTATCAGTAAATATCTCCACTGAGATTAAGAAAAGCAGTAGCTTAATAAATTAAGTACTTCCTGGTATGGTTACTGTACTGGTAACTCCCCAAAAGAATCTGGATTGTGGTGAGGGAACAGAGAAAAAAGCTCATTTAGGACGACACGAAGGGGGTAGGCAGCTGTATATCAGGGAGTAAATATCTCCACTGAGATTAAGAAACAGCAGAAAATAAATGGGAAAGAAAAAAGAAGAAAAAAGCATAAAATAAATGAAAAAAAAAGAAAAGAAAAGCAGTAGCTTAATAAATTAAGTACTTCCTGGTATGGTTACTGTACTGGTAACTCCCCAAAAGAATCTGGATTGTGGTGAGGGAACAGAGAAAAAAGCTCATTTAGGACCTGCACTTACGAAGGGGTAGGCAGCTGTATATCAGGGAGTAAACCTTCTGAGAATAAAAACAGCTGGAGCTTGTTAAGGTAATTACACAGGGGAAAGGATAATGTACTGGGAACTCCTCAGAAGAATCTGATTTGTGGTGAGGGGAGAGAGATAAAAGCTCATTTAGGAACGACATGAACATGCTGCGTAGGTAGCTGTTTATCAGTAAATATCTCCACTGAGATTAAGAAAAGCAGTAGCTTAATAAATTAAGTACTTCCTGGTATGGTTACTGTACTGGTAACTCCCCAAAAGAATCTGGATTGTGGTGAGGGAACAGAGAAAAAAGCTCATTTAGGACCTGCACTTACGAAGGGGGTAGGCAGCTGTATATCAGGGAGTAAACCTTCTGAGAATAAAAACAGCTGGAGCTTGTTAAGGTAATTACACAGGGGAAAGGATAATGTACTGGGAACTCCTCAGAAGAATCTGATTTGTGGTGAGGGGAGAGAGATAAAAGCTCATTTAGGAACGACATGAACATGCTGCGTAGGTAGCTGTTTATCAGTAAATATCTCCACTGAGATTAAGAAAAGCAGTAGCTTAATAAATTAAGTACTTCCTGGTATGGTTACTGTACTGGTAACTCCCCAAAAGAATCTGGATTGTGGTGAGGGAACAGAGAAAAAAGCTCATTTAGGACCTGCACTTACGAAGGGGGTAGGCAGCTGTATATCAGGGAGTATCCTTCTGAGAATAAAAACAGCTGGAGCTTGTTAAGGTAATTACACAGGGGAAAGGATAATGTACTGGGAACTCCTCAGAAGAATCTGATTTGTGGTGAGGGGAGAGAGATAAAAGCTCATTTAGGAACGACATGAACATGCTGCTAGGTAGCTGTTTATCAGTAAATATCTCCACTGAGATTAAGAAAAGCAGTAGCTTAATAAATTAAGTACTTCCTGGTATGGTTACTGTACTGGTAACTCCCCAAAAGAATCTGGATTGTGGTGAGGGAACAGAGAAAAAAGCTCATTTAGGACCTGCACTTACGAAGGGTAGGCAGCTGTTTATCAGGGAGTAAACCTTCTGAGAATAAAAACAGCTGGAGCTTGTTAAGGTAATTCACAGGGGAAAGGATAATGTACTGGGAACTCCTCAGAAGAATCTGATTTGTGGTGAGGGGAGAGAGATAAAAGCTCATTTAGGAACGACATGCAATTACATGGGTAGGTAGCTGTTTATCAGTAAATATCTGAGATTAAGAAACAGTAGCTTAATTAAGTAATTACCTGGTATGGTACTGTACTGGTAACTCCCCAAAAGAATCTGGATTGTGGTGAGGGAACAGAGAAAAAAGCTCATTTAGGAACGACATTACAAGGTAGGTAGCTGTTTATCAGTAAATATCTCCACTGAGAATAAAAACAGCAGTAGCTTAATAAATTAAGTACTTCCTGGTATGGTTACTGTACTGGGAACTCCTCAAAGAATCTGATTGTGGTGAGGGAACAGAGAAAAAAGCTCATTTAGGACCTGACATTACGAAGGGGGTAGGCAGCTGTTTATCAGGGAGTAAATTCTGAGAATTAAAACAGCTGGAGCTTGTTAAGGTAATTACACAGGTAAAGGATAATGTACTGGGAACTCCTCAGAAGAATCTGATTTGTGGTGAGGGAGAGAGATAAAAAGCTCATTTAGGAACGACATGAACATGCTGCGTAGGCATAGCTGTTTATCAGTAAATATCTCCACTGAGATTAAGAAAAGCAGTAGCTTAATAAATTAAGTACTTCCTGGTATGGTTACTGTACTGGTAACTCCCCAAAAGAATCTGGATTGTGGTGAGGGAACAGAGAAAAAAGCTCATTTAGGACCTGCACTTACGAAGGGGGTAGGCAGCTGTATATCAGGGAGTAAACCTATCTGAGAATAAAAACAGCTGGAGCTTGTTAAGGTAATTACACAGGGGAAAGGATAATGTACTGGGAACTCCTCAGAAAATCTGATTTGTGGTGAGGGGAGAGAGATAAAAGCTCATTTAGGAACGACATGAACATGCTGCGTAGGTAGCTGTTTATCAGTAAATATCTCCACTGAGATTAAGAAAAGCAGTAGCTTAATAAATTAAGTACTTCCTGGTATGGTTACTGTACTGGTAACTCCCCAAAAGAATCTGGATTGTGGTGAGGGAACAGAGAAAAAAGCTCATTTAGGACCTGCATTACGAAGGGGGTAGGCAGCTGTATATCAGGGAGTAAACCTTCTGAGAATAAAAACAGCTAGGAGCTTGTAAGGTAATTACACAGGGGAAAGGATAATGTACTGGGAACTCCTCAGAAGAATCTGATTTGTGGTGAGGGGAAGAGATAAAAGCTCATTTAGGAACGACATGAACATGCTGCGTAGGTAGCTGTTTATCAGTAAATATCTCCACTGAGATTAAGAAAAGCAGTAGCTTAATAAATTAAGTACTTCCTGGTATGGTTACTGTACTGGTAACTCCCCAAAAGAATCTGGATTGTGGTGAGGGAACAGAGAAAAAAGCTCATTTAGGACCTGCACTTACGAAGGGGGTAGGCAGCTGTATATCAGGGAGTAAACATTCTGAGAATAAAAACAGCTGGAGCTTGTTAAGGTAATTACACAGGGGAAAGGATAATGTACTGGGAACTCCTCAGAAGAATCTGATTTGTGGTGAGGGGAGAGAGATAAAAGCTCATTTAGGAACGACATGAACATGCTGCATAGGTAGCTGTTTATCAGTAAATATCTCCACTGAGATTAAGAAAAGCAGTAGCTTAATAAATTAAGTACTTCCTGGTATGGTTACTGTACTGGTAACTCCCAAAAGAATCTGGATTGTGGTGAGGGAACAGAGAAAAAAGCTCATTTAGGACCTGCACTTACGAAGGGGGTAGGCAGCTGTATATCAGGGAGTAAATTCTGAGAATAAAAACAGCTGGAGCTTGTTAAGGTAATTACACAGGGGAAAGGATAATGTACTGGGAACTCCTCAGAAGAATCTGATTTGTGGTGAGGGGAGAGAGATAAAAGCTCATTTAGGAACGACATTAACATGCTGCTAGGTAGCTGTTTATCAGTAAATATCTCCACTGAGATTAAGAAAAGCAGTAGCTTAATAAATTAAGTAATTCCTGGTATGGTACTGTACTGGTAACTCCCCAAAAGAATCTGGATTGTGGTGAGGGAACAGAGAAAAAAGCTCATTTAGGAACCTGCATTACGAAGGGTAGGCAGCTGTTTATCAGTAAATATCTGAGATTAAGAAACAGCTAGCTTAATAATTAAGTACAGGTAAAGGTACTGTACTGGTAACTCCTCAAAGAATCTGATTGTGGTGAGGGAAGAGATAAAAAGCTCATTTAGGAACGACTTAACAAGGTAGGCAGCTGTTATCAGTAAATATCTCCACTGAGATAAGAAAAGCAGTAGCTTAATAAATTAAGTAATTCCTGGTATGGTTACTGTACTGGTAACTCCCCAAAAGAATCTGGATTGTGGTGAGGGAACAGAGAAAAAAGCTCATTTAGGACCTGCACTTACGAAGGGGGTAGGCAGCTGTTTATCAGGGAGTAAATTCTGAGAATAAAAACAGCTGGAGCTTGTTAAGGTAATTACACAGGGGAAAGGATAATGTACTGGGAACTCCTCAGAAGAATCTGATTTGTGGTGAGGGGAGAGAGAAAAAGCTCATTTAGGAACGACATGAACATGGCGTAGGTAGCTGTTTATCAGGGAGTAAATATCTCCACTGAGATTAAGAAAAGCAGTAGTTAATAAATTAAGTACTTCCTGGTATGGTTACTGTACTGGGAACTCCCAAAAGAATCTGGATTGTGGTGAGGGAACAGAGAAAAAGCTCATTTAGGACGATGCACTTACGAAGGGGGTAGGCAGTTGTATATCAGGGAGTAAACCTTCTGAGAATAAAAACAGCTGGAGCTTGTTAAGGTAATTACACTGGGGAAAGGATAATGTACTGGGAACTCCTCAGAAGAATCTGATTTGTGGTGAGGGAGAGAGATAAAAGCTCATTTAGGAACGACATGAAATGCTGCGTAGGTAGCTGTTTATCAGTAAATATCTCCACTGAGATTAAGAAAAGCAGTAGCTTAATAAATTAAGTACTTCCTGGTATGGATACTGTACTGGTAACTCCCAAAAGAATCTGGATTTGTGGTGAGGGAACAGAGAAAAAAGCTCATTTAGGAACGACATGAACATGCTGCGTAGGTAGCTGTTTATCAGTAAATATCTCCACTGAGATTAAGAAAAGCAGTAAAATAAAGAAAAAAAAAGAAAAAAAAAAGCTAAAATAATAAAGAAAAGCAGTAGCTTAATAAATTAAGTACTTCCTGGTATGGTTACTGTACTGGTAACTCCCCAAAAGAATCTGGATTGTGGTGAGGGAACAGAGAAAAAAGCTCATTTAGGACCTGCACTTACGAAGGGGGTAGGCAGCTGTATATCAGGGAGTAAACCTTCTGAGAATAAAAACAGCTGGAGCTTGTTAAGGTAATTACACAGGGGAAAGGATAATGTACTGGGAACTCCTCAGAAGAATCTGATTTGTGGTGAGGGGAGAGAGATAAAAGCTCATTTAGGAACGACATGAACATGCTGCGTAGGTAGCTGTTTATCAGTAAATATCTCCACTGAGATTAAGAAAAGCAGTAGCTTAATAAATTAAGTACTTCCTGGTATGGTTACTGTACTGGTAACTCCCCAAAAGAATCTGGATTGTGGTGAGGGAACAGAGAAAAAAGCTCATTTAGGACCTGCACTTACGAAGGGGGTAGGCAGCTGTATATCAGGGAGTAAACCTTCTGAGAATAAAAACAGCTGGAGCTTGTTAAGGTAATTACACAGGGGAAAGGATAATGTACTGGGAACTCCTCAGAAGAATCTGATTTGTGGTGAGGGGAGAGAGATAAAAGCTCATTTAGGAACGACATGAACATGCTGCGTAGGTAGCTGTTTATCAGTAAATATCTCCACTGAGATTAAGAAAAGCAGTAGCTTAATAAATTAAGTACTTCCTGGTATGGTTACTGTACTGGTAACTCCCCAAAAGAATCTGGATTGTGGTGAGGGAACAGAGAAAAAAGCTCATTTAGGACCTGCACTTACGAAGGGGGTAGGCAGCTGTATATCAGGGAGTAAACCTTCTGAGAATAAAAACAGCTGGAGCTTGTTAAGGTAATTACACAGGGGAAAGGATAATGTACTGGGAACTCCTCAGAAGAATCTGATTTGTGGTGAGGGGAGAGAGATAAAAGCTCATTTAGGAACGACATGAACATGCTGCTAGGTAGCTGTTTATCAGTAAATATCTCCACTGAGATTAAGAAAAGCAGTAGCTTAATAAATTAAGTACTTCCTGGTATGGTTACTGTACTGGTAACTCCCCAAAAGAATCTGGATTGTGGTGAGGGAACAGAGAAAAAAGCTCATTTAGGACTGCACTTACGAAGGGGTAGGCAGCTGTATATCAGGGAGTATCTTCTGAGAATAAAAACAGCTGGAGCTTGTTAAGGTAATTACACAGGGGAAAGGATAATGTACTGGGAACTCCTCAGAAGAATCTGATTTGTGGTGAGGGGAGAGAGATAAAAGCTCATTTAGGAACGACATGAACATGCTGCATAGGTAGCTGTTTATCAGTAAATATCTCCACTGAGATTAAGAAAAGCAGTAGTTTAATAAATTAAGTACTTCCTGGTATGGATACTGTACTGGTAACTCCCCAAAAGAATCTGGATTGTGGTGAGGGAACAGAGAAAAAAGCTCATTTAGGAACGACATGAACATGGCGTAGGTAGCTGTTTATCAGTAAATATCTCCACTGAGATTAAGAAAAGCAGTAGCTTAATAAATTAAGTAATTCCTGGTATGGTTACTGTACTGGTAACTCCTCAAAGAATCTGGATTGTGGTGAGGGAACAGAGAAAAAAGCTCATTTAGGACCTGCACTTACGAAGGGGGTAGGCAGCTGTATATCAGGGAGTATACTTCTGAGAATAAAAACAGCTGCTTATAAGGTAATTACACAGGGGAAAGGATAATGTACTGGGAACTCCTCAGAAGAATCTGATTTGTGGTGAGGGGAGAGAGATAAAAGCTCATTTAGGAAAGACATTAACATACTGCGTAGTTAGCTGTTTATCAGTAAATATCTCCACTGAGATTAAGAAAAGCAGTAGCTTAATAAATTAAGTACTTCCTGGTATGGTTACTGTACTGTAACTCCCAAAAGAATCTGGATTGTGTGAGGGAACAGAGAAAAAAGCTCATTTAGGACCTGCACTTACGAAGGGGGTAGGCAGCTGTATATCAGGGAGTAAACCTTCTGAGAATATAAACAGCTGGAGCTTGTTAAGGTAATTACACCGGGGAAAGGATAATGTACTGGGAACTCCTCAGAAGAATCTGATTTGTGGTGAGGGGAGAGAGATAAAAGCTCATTTAGGAACGATATGAACATGCTGCATACATAGCTGTTTATCAGTAAATATCTCCACTGAGATTAAGAAAAGCAGTAGCTTAATAAATTAAGTAATTCCTGGTATGGTTACTGTACTGGAACTCCCCAAAAGAATCTGATTGTGGTGAGGGGAACAGAGAAAAAAGCTCATTTAGGACCTGCACTTACGAAGGGGGTAGGCAGCTGTATATCAGGGAGTAAATATCTGAGAATAAGAAAAGCAGTAGCTTGTTAATAAATTAAGTACTTCCTGGTATGGATACTGTACTGGTAACTCCCAGAAGAATCTGATTTGTGGTGAGGGAAGAGAAAAAAGCTCATTTAGGAACGACATTAACATGCTGCGTAGGTAGCTGTTTATCAGTAAATATCTCCACTGAGATTAAGAAAAGCAGTAGCTTAATAAATTAAGTAATTCCTGGTATGGTTACTGTACTGGTAACTCCCCAAAAGAATCTGGATTGTGGTGAGGGAACAGAGAAAAAAGCTCATTTAGGACCTGCACTTACGAAGGGGGTAGGCAGCTGTATATCAGGGAGTAAACCTTCTGAGAATAAAAACAGCTGGAGCTTGTTAAGGTAATTAACACAGGGGAAAGGATAATGTACTGGGAACTCCTCAGAAGAATCTGATTTGTGGTGAGGGGAGAGAGATAATAGCTCATTTAGGAACGACATGAACATGCTGCGTAGTAGCTGTTTATCAGTAAATATCTCCACTGAGATTAAGAAAAGCAGTAGCTTAATAAATTAAGTACTTCCTGGTATGGTTACTGTACTGGTAACTCCCCAAAAGAATCTGGATTGTGGTGAGGGAACAGAGAAAAAAGCTCATTTAGGACCTGCACTTACGAAGGGGGTAGGCAGCTGTATATCAGGGAGTAAACCTTCTGAGAATAAAAACAGCTGGAGCTTGTTAAGGTAATTACACAGGGGAAAGGATAATGTACTGGGAACTCCTCAGAAGAATCTGATTTGTGGTGAGGGGAGAGAGATAAAAGCTCATTTAGGAACGACATGAACATGCTGCGTAGGTAGCTGTTTATCAGTAAATATCTCCACTGAGATTAAGAAAAGCAGTAGCTTAATAAATTAAGTACTTCCTGGTATGGTTACTGTACTGGTAACTCCCCAAAAGAATCTGGATTGTGGTGAGGGAACAGAGAAAAAAGCTCATTTAGGACCTGCACTTACGAAGGGGGTAGGCAGCTGTATATCAGGGAGTAAACCTTCTGAGAATAAAAACAGCTGGAGCTTGTTAAGGTAATTACACAGGGGAAAGGATAATGTACTGGGAACTCCTCAGAAGAATCTGATTTGTGGTGAGGGGAGAGAGATAAAAGCTCATTTAGGAACGACATGAATATGCTGCGTAGGTAGCTGTTTATCAGTAAATATCTCCACTGAGATTAAGAAAAGCAGTAGCTTAATAAATTAAGTACTTCCTGGTATGGTTACTGTACTGGTAACTCCCCAAAAGAATCTGGATTGTGGTGAGGGAACAGAGAAAAAAGCTCATTTAGGACCTGCACTTACGAAGGGTAGGTAGCTGTTTATCAGGGAGTAAACCTATCTCACTGAGATTAAGAAACAGCAGAAAGGATAAATGAAAAAAAAAGAAAGAAAAAAAGCATAAAATAAATGAAAAAAAAAGAAAAAAAAAAAAAGAAAAGCAGAGCTTAATAAATTAAGTACTTCCTGGTATGGTTACTGTACTGGTAACTCCCCAAAAGAATCTGGATTGTGGTGAGGGAACAGAGAAAAAAGCTCATTTAGGACCTGCACTTACGAAGGGGGTAGGCAGCTGTATATCAGGGAGTAAACCTTCTGAGAATAAAAACAGCTGGAGCTTGTTAAGGTAATTACACAGGGGAAAGGATAATGTACTGGGAACTCCTCAGAAGAATCTGATTTGTGGTGAGGGGAGAGAGATAAAAGCTCATTTAGGAACGACATGAACATGCTGCGTAGGTAGCTGTTTATCAATAAATAAATCGACTGAGATTAAGAAAATCAGTAGCTTAATAAATTAAGTACTTCCTGGTATGGTTACTGTACTGGTAACTCCCCAAAAGAATCTGGATTGTGGTGAGGGAACAGAGAAAAAAGCTCATTTAGGACCTGCACTTACGAAGGGGGTAGGCAGCTGTATATCAGGGAGTAAACATTCTGAGAATAAAAACAGCTGGAGCTTGTTAAGGTAATTACACAGGGAAAGGATAATGTACTGGGAACTCCTCAGAAGAATCTGATTTGTGGTGAGGGGAGAGAGATAAAAGCTCATTTAGGAACGACATGAACATGCTGCGTAGGTAGCTGTTTATCAGTAAATATCTCCACTGAGATTAAGAAAAGCAGTAGCTTAATAAATTACGTACTTCCTGGTATGGTTACTGTACTGGTAACTCCCCAAAAGAATCTGGATTGTGGTGAGGGAACAGAGAAAAAAGCTCATTTAGGACCTGCACTTACGAATGGGGGTAGGCAGTTGTATATCAGGGAGTAAACCTTCTGAGAATAAAAACAGCTGGATCTTGTTAAGGTAATTACACAGGGGAAAGGATAATGTACTTGGAACTCCTCAGAAGAATCTTATTTGTGATGAGGGGAGAGAGATAAAAGCTCATTTAGGAACGACATGAACATGCTGCTTAGGTAGCTGTTTATCAGTAAATATCTCCACTGAGATTAAGAAAAGCAGTAGCTTAATAAATTAAGTACTTCCTGGTATGGTTACTGTACTGGTAACTCCCGAAAAGAATCTGGTTTGTGGTGAGGGAACAGAGAAAAAAGCTCATTTATGAGCTGCACTTACGAAGGGGGTAGGCAGCTGTATATCAGGGAGTATCGATTCTGAGAATAAAAACAGCTGGAGCTTGTTAAGGTAATTACACAGGGGAAAGGATAATGTACTGGGAACTCCTCAGAAGAATCTCATTTGTGGTGAGGGGAGAGAGATAAATGCTCATTTAGGAACGACATGAACATGCTGCATACCTAGCTGTTTATCAGTAAATATCTCCACTGATATTAAGAAAAGCAGTAGTTTAATAAATTAAGTACTTCCTGGTATGGATACTGTACTGGTAACTCCCCAAAAGAATCTGCATTGTGGTGAGGGAACAGAGAAAAAAGCTCATTTAGGAACGACATGAACATGTTGCGTAGGTAGCTGTTTATCAGTAAATATCTCCACTGAGATTAAGAAAAGCAGTAGCTTAATAAATTAAGTACTTCCTGGTATGGTTACTGTACTGGTAACTCCACAAACGAATCTGGATTGTGGTGAGGGAACAGAGAAAAAAGCT
>NW_025960649.1:0-25621 GCF_023159225.1 Perognathus longimembris pacificus | reverse complement strand
AGTTTGCTTCTACTTCTAAACAAAGTAGCCAGTGAATCACTGACTGAAACCCCTGAAGTCATGTTCAAAAAGAATTCTTTCCTTTTTCCTTTCGGCTATTTTGCCATGCTAACAAAAGCTATTATAGGGTTCAACATATAAAGTTAGAGAGTCCTCAGATATTCAGTCCATAATCCTTCTTTATCCTATAATAGCTGATATGTCATTATTGTCCTATGAGATGGCTGTTATCATCGTCATTGTCGTTATTCAGAAAATGGTAGATACCATGGTAGATAGATTTAAGGGGATCACTTGCTCTTTAACCTGGGTGAAGTGCGACAATAACGAGAATATAACATTGCCCCTGTCTTAAGCATAGACTTCACTGGATTTGCTGAGATGTTAATCCAGTTTAAGGAAAGGATTTCCACGCATGGGGTGCCTGCCCTGGGTGGCTGTGAGGGAGGCAGGAGGCCCCATTTATAAAACTACAGAAGTCAAGGGAATTATTCCCACTGAAGGGGAATGAGGAAGAACAAAAGTAGTGATTCTTTGTAGACATGGTCTCTACACTTGTATCTGTTATTTGTAGATTTCAGAGTAACTCTCAGAGGGCATTCTCAGTGTTGTATTCTGAGAGGGAGAATAATCCCCTGAGGCACAAACATAAGGTGGGAAGGGTTTTATTTACAAAAGGATTCTATTTACAATCTAAAACCCAGAACCAGAGCCACCCTCCCCCTCCTATGCTTGCCTGTCAATACCTTGTCCTGGGTTAGTTACCCAGAACCCAGACCTGAGACCTGTCTTGACCTGAACCACGACCCCCCACCTTAATTTCTAATCACTTCAGCCTCCAGGCCTCCAAATCTGCAAGCCTCCAGAGGAGCAAGCTTCCTTCCTGTGGGCTTCGCCTCTCCTCCAGCTTAAATTGAAGCCTCCTCAAACCTCCACACAGGCTTTAGGCTTCTCTGCCGGCCTAAGGCTCTGGACTCTTCCTCAGGCCTAAGGCTCAGGACTCTCCCACAGGCCTCAGGCCTAAGACTCCTCCTCAGGCCTAAGGCTTCACACTCTCCCTCAGGCCTTAGTCCTCAGACCTCCTCCTGTCAGCCCAGTTCAGCTCTGCCCCGTTCCTCTGGCCGGCCCAGGGTCGGTTCAAGGCTCCATTCTCCCGTTGGCACGGCTGGACTCTCAGCTCTGCTCCTCGGGCCCGTCTGCTTTCGCTCCGCTCTGCTCACTCCTCTCTCCTCCTCCTCCTGAGGCTCTTCTCTTCTCTCAGCTCTCCGGCCTGTCCAGTATGGGTCACTGCTCCGCTCCTCCTCCGACCGGTCTGGACTCGGGCCTCCTGCACACTGGACCGGACTCGGGCTTCTTCCTCGTTTCTTCTCTCAGCTCTCCCCCGGTCCGCAAGTGCAGATTATTTTTTTTTGATAGGATGTCAGCAGGTGATCACAGGAAGCTTTTACTGGAGTTTGCGGACATGAAGGTGGTTCTCGAAAACGTAGAAAGTCATGCACTTCAGGAGAGGGAGCTATGATGCATCATCAATTCCTCCTACAGGTGGACAAGAGGGAATTCTTGGTCTTGAATGGTCAGATTGGGACTATCATTTTCTGGGAGCTCTCTATGTCAGAAAGGTCCTGTAGGGTGGCATAAGCTGTTCTGTTAATGTCAGCAGTCCAGGATGTGATACCTTTCCAACATCTAATCCATCTTCTCAGTCTCTGGGCTTCCTAAAACCCTACGAACTCAATATGGCTGTTATCTTTGGTAAAACGTTAGCACTCATTTTTTAATAAGTTAAATGTATGAAGCTTGGGTAGTTGGGCCCAGATTTGCAGAGTCAGAATTAGAAGACCGAGTTTCTCTCTTTGAAAGAGAAAAGCTTTGTAAAAGGGTGACTGTAGAAATCAATGTTTAGTCAAATATCTTGAGGGTAATGGGAGTAGTTGATAAGAATTACATAAAGTTTAGAGATATATAATAATTCTAGAAAACTTTTCATTATTACCTGAGTTTTCCAGGATACGTATTTGTAAGTATAATGTTTGTATTTTTGCTTTATTTAATTTTCTCAAGTATATCATAAAAGAAAACTTAAAACTTCCATGTGTTGGGTAGAGGATGGGAGGTGTTACCTGTACCTTTGTCATGGATAAAAATTGTCATTTGAAAAGTACCAAAAATATTTTATGTCATCCTTGCTTAAAAATTGTTTTTCTTGGGCTGGGAATCTGGCCTGTTAGTACAGAGCATGCGTCATATACATGAAGCCCTGGTTTGATTCCTTTCCAATATCTACTCCATCTTCCACATACATAGAAAAAGTCAGAAGTGGCGCTGTGGCTCAAGTGCTAGAGTGCTATCCATGAGCAAAAAGAAGCCAGGGACGGTGCTCAGGCCCTGAGGTCAAGCCCAGAACTGACAAAAAAAATTGTTTTTCTCCTAGTTTGTTATAAGTTATTTGGAAAAAAAAAGTTTATTTGATTTTTATTATATGACTCATTTATTTCCCTAATACAGTGTAATTTTAGTGTGACAATTATAATTTATTGGTGGTTTGCACACATGAGTTTTCACGGATGGTTATAGATTTAGGTAGACAGAACATAAATATTGGTATTCAGTTCAGTAAATCACTTCATCATGATCGTAAAAGGCATTCAGCCAGGTGCTGGTGGCTCATGCTTATGATCCTCGCTACTCAGGAGGCTGTGATCTGAGGATCACAGTTTGAAGCCAGACTAAGCAAGAAAATCCATGAGATTCTTATTTCCAGTGAGCTACTCAAAAGCTGGAGGCAGAGTTGTGGCTAAAGTGGTAAAGTGCGGGGCTGGGGATATGGCCTAGTGGCAAGAGTGCTTGCCTCGTATACAGAGGCCCTAGGTTCGATTCCCCAGCACCACATATACAGAAAATGGCCAGAAGTGGCGCTGTGGCTCAAGTGGCAGAGTGCTAGCCTTGAGCAAGAAGAAGCCAGGGACAGTGCTCAGGCCCTGAGTCCAAGTCACAGGACTGGCAAAAAAAAAAAAAAAAAAAAAAAAAAAAAAGTGTAAAGTGCTAGCCTTGAGAAAAGCAGCTCCCAGGCAGTATTCAGGCCTTGAGTTCAAGCCTCAAGACTGGCACACACACACTCACACACACACACACACACACACACACACACACACACACAATGTAAGAAGGAGTTTTTTCTTCTTTTCTTTATTTCTTTTTCCTTTTTTTTTTTTTTTAACAGATTCACTCCATCTAGCCTAGTCTGGCTTCAATTCACAATCCTCCTGCCTCCACTTCCCAAATGCTGGAATTCCAGGCATATTCTACCATGCTCAGTTTGCAAGTAGAAATTTGGAAGGATTGGTTTTAAATTAGATAATGGTCCAGTACTGAATAGTATTTGAGCTCTTGCCTTACTTAAGGAGTTGTAAGTTTGCCTGTAACTGTTCTGTGACCTTGGCAGAAAACACAAGATTCCTTGGTCAGAGACAAAGGACTTTATCAAAAAGCAGTGACCTAGAGCTCCATGATCTTCCATACGGATTCTCCCTACCCCTAACATGGACCAGGGTGGCACAAAAGTTCCATCACTTGCCTACAGGCACTGTGAGTTGAGCTGAAGGAGAGGAGCGATGAGCATGGGGATTCAATATTTGTACATGTCTCTAGACTGGGGCCTGGACACTATCCCTGAACTCTTTTTGTTCAAGTCTAGCACTCTATTGCTAGAGCCACAGCTCCATTTCTGGCTGTTGCAATTGGAAATAAGAATCTCATGGACTTTTCTACCTGCACTTGCCTAGTTTTCTGCAAAGATGATGAAAAAATTGTGAGGTTCCAAAACATCATGTGGATAATGGAATCAACCACTACCATACCACCCATGGTGTGTGTGTATGTGTGGTCTGTGTGTGTGTGTGTGTGTGTGTGTGTGTGTGTGTGTGTACGTGCCAGTACCAGGCCTTAAAAACTTGCATTCATCTTTCTTGTTCATGGCTGGTATTCTATTACTTGAGACACACTTCTAGTCTGGCTTTTTCCTGATAAATTTGAAAAGGAAACTTGAAGACTTTTCTTCTAGGGCTGGCTTCGAACCTCATTACTACAGGTCTCAGCTTTCTGAGTAGCTGGGCTCTGAATTCAAGCCTAGTACCTCACAGAAATATAAAAGAGAAAGAGATAAAAGGAAGGAAGGAGGAAGGAAGGAAGGAAAGAAGGAAGGAAGTTAGTTGAACATTGTGTCCTCACATTAGATGTAAGACCTATCTCAAAGTATTTCTGCTGGATATACCCATGCAAAACTTATAATAGTTTTCCTGCAGTAGATGGTAAGAGCAGATAATCCACTAGCTTCCACACCCCATTCCTTTGAAAGAGTCTGGAATTTACCCAAAGTGTTTGCATGACACCTATTTCTTTTTTAAAAATTATTATTCTTAATTTATTATTATTATTATTACTATTATATTGTTGTTACAGAAAGAGTCCAATTACATGAGTCAGGTAATGAGTACTTTTTGTTTGTTTGTTTGCAGTCCAGGGGCTTGTTACTGAAGGCCTGAGTACTGTCCCTGGCTTCTTTTTGCTCAAGGGGTAGTACTGGCCTCTTGAGCCACAGCACCTCTTCTGACTTTTTCTGTTCATGTGGTGCTGAGGAATCAATCCCTGGGCTTCATTCATGCTAGGCAAACACTCTACCGCTAAGCCACATTCCCAGCTCATGAGGACATTTTTGACACCTATTTCTAGCACAAGGCACATTTGACCTTTTCAGTTTTTCTTTTTTTTTCAGACTTAACATTTCTGATGAACTAAAGATTGGCTTTTTCACCACAGACCACGCCACTCAGACTGACTGCAGTGAAATTTTGCCACTAAAAGAATTGACTTCATCTACAGGAAAGATGGTACAGGTAGAGTGGGGCTTATTTCTAAACATCTATCATAGTTGCGCAAATTGTTTCCATTGTATCTTTGATCAACAGAACTGAACTTACCAAAATATGTGCATCTGAATGACAGTATGTGTTTCAAAAATTATGAATATAAGCTATGATTTTTATTTGTCATATGTATGCCATGCTTTTATATGTAACTTGCTTAGTTGTCGTTATTCTCAGGACATCTATAAGCATTTCTGACTTTGATATTTGAAAGATATAAGATATTTTTGTGTATAGGTGAATGAGGGAAGACAATGAAATACTGAATACTTAGGAAGCCATCACAACAGCTTTGTCAGACCTTGACATTTCTCTTATTTCCTTTAGATTATTTTTTATTGTAAAGGGATAAAAAGCCTTTCGTATGCATCAGAACATCAAGAGTTATTGTTAAAACAAAATGAACAAACAAACAAAAAAACAACCCCTAGGGGACTGGGACTATGGCCTAGTGGCAAGAGTGCTTGCCTCCTATACATGAAGCCCTGGGTTCAATTCCTCAGCACCACATATAGAGAAAAGGCCAGAAGTGGCACTGTGGCTCTAGTGGCACAGTGCTAGCCTTGATCAAAAAGAAGCCAGGGACAGTGCTCAGGCCCTCAGTCCAAGCCTTAGAACTGGCAAAACAAAACAAAACAAAACATGAAACCCTAATCAATAAAACGATCACATGAAGTCGCATACTACTAATTGCTCAGGGGTACCTTCTTTGCTTAAGATAGCTCAGAAATAACCCCATGACAACACATCAACAGTTTGCTCATAGGCAGGCATGGTGGTGTATGCCTGTCATTCCAGCACTCAAGAGGCAAAGGTTTGGCCTTTTATACCCAAATCCCTGGGTTCCTTTTCACTGTTGCCCCCACTTCCAAAGAAAAACCTCCAACATTTAATTCACAAGGCATATATAATGGCACAAAATGGACACCATCTATTTAGACATGTGGGCGGCATCTAATCTTTCACTGTGGTGATGCACAATCCCTCTGATTCGTGGGCCAGCAAATGTGCGGTGTAAGTCTTAACTGGGACTTCTGAGTCAGAGAACCCAAATTAAACATGAAATCAACGAATTAATAAGCCACAATGACAATGAAAACACATCACAAAGAAACCTATGGGACACAGCTAAGGCAGTACTGAGGGGCAAGATCATTGCCTCAGCACTCACATTAAAAGAATGGAAGCAGAGCAGGTGAATAACCTCACGATGAAACTAAAACAACTGGAGAAACAAGAAATGACAGAATCTAAAACGACTAGGAGGGGAGAGATCACAAGATTAAAGAGGAGATAAATCTGATTGAAAATAGAAAGACCATTCAACAAATACAATAAGACTAAAGCTGGTTCTTTGAGAAAATAAATAAAATTGACAGACCCCTTGCAAGACTTACAAAAAAAAGAAGAGACTCGTATATGTAAAATCAAGGACTCCACCGGAAAAATTACAACAAGTAGACACGATATTCAAACAATCATAAGGAGCTATTTCCAAAACCTCTACTCAGCCAGAAACAATAATTTTACAGAAATGGATCAATTCTTAGAGAAGTACAAACTGCCCAAACTGAACCAAGAAGAAATAAATCAACTAAATAAACCAATAACTTACGGTGAGATACAGGAGGCAATCAAGAACCTCCCAACAAAGAAAATCCCAGGCCCAGATGGATTCACCAATGAATTTACAAAACCTTTAGTGATGACCAAATACCAATGTTCCTCAAACTCTTCCGCAAAATAGAAACAGAGGGAGAAATCCCAAACTCATTCTACGAAGCTAATATCATACCCATTCCCAAACCAGGCAAAGACCCAACAAAAAAAGAGAACTACAGACCAATATCACTAATGAACACAGACGCAAAGCTCCTCAATAAAATATTAGCTAACAGGATCCAGAAACTGATCAAGAAAATCATACATCATGACCAAGTAGGCTTCATCCCACAGTCACTAGGATGGTTCAACATCCGTAAATCAATCAATGTAATTCACCACATCAACAGAACTAAAATCAAGAATCACATTGTTATCTCAGTCGATGCCCAAAAAGCCTTTGACAAAATACAACATCCATACTTATTAAAAGCTCTGGAGAGAACAGGAATAGATGAAACATCCTCAAAACAATAAAAGCCATATACAACAGACCAACTGCTAACATCATATTAAATGGATAGAAACTTAAATCATTCCCCTAGACTCGGGAACAAGACAAGGATGCCCACTCTCCCCACTTCTATTCAACATAGTGCTGGAATCCCTAGCCATAGCAATAAGGCAAGAGGAGGATATCAAAGGGATCCACATCGGCAAGGAAGAAATCAAGCTATCCCTATTCACAGATGACATGATCTCCAGCTCTGTTTTATTCCCTGGAAATTTTTGAGCTATAGGGTCTTGAGAACTTTTCTATTGGAGTTAGCCTCAAACATTTATGTTCCTGCTCTCTGTCTGCCAAACAGCCAGGATTATAGGTATAAGCCAATCCCACCTGAAAAAATACTATTCTTTTATAGCTAACATATTTCTAAAGAGAGAAAGGAAGCTGTTATTTATGTACCTCCTATTGGCATTGATCTGTCATTGAATGAATATTCACTTCCATGAATTTTCCCCCTAAATTCAAGACTTACATACTCAATTATTTCTTCAATGTTTCCACTTCATTTTGTTGTTTTTTTGGTGGGGGCCAGTCCTGGGGCTTGGACTCAGGGCCTGAGCACTGTCCTGGCTTCTTCTTGCTCAAAGCTAGCACTCTGCCACTTGAGCCACAGTGCCACTTCTGGCCATTTTCTGTATATGGGGTGCTGGGGAATTGAACCAGGGCCTCATGTATACGAGGCAAGCACTCTTGCCACTAGGCCATATTCCCAGCCCCTCCACTTCATTTTTAATGACGCTACTCAAAGTGTGGTCCAAGAATCTGATCAGTCCAAAAGCTGTTTATTACTGAGTGATAAAAGAAAAGTTCAACGCCGGGCATTGTGGGCTCATGCCTATAATCCTAGCTACTCAGAAGGCTGAGAGCTGAGGGTCACATGTCAAAGCCAGCTCAGGCAGGAAAGTCTGTCAGACTCTTATCTCCAATTAATCACCAGAAAATTGGAAGTGGTGCGGTGGCTCAAGTGGTAGAGCTCTAGCCTTGAGCTGAAGAGCTCAGGGATAGCAAGCACCCAGGCTCTGAGTTCAAGTTCCAGGACTGAGAAGAGGAAAAAAAAGTTTGCAAACTGAAAGCTAAGGTTTAAAAATTTGATTGAGTAAACTGAATAACCATAATAATATATAGGTATATATATTTTTTTTTTTATTTTTTTATTTTTTTTTGGCCAGTCCTGGGGCTTGGACTAAGGGCCTGAGCACTGTCCCTGGCTTCTTTTTGCTCAAGGCTAGCACTCTGCCACTTGAGTCACAGCACCACTTCTGGCCATTTTCTATATATGTAGTGCTGGGGAATCAAACTCAGGGCCTCATGTACACTGGGCAAGCACTCTTGCCACAAGGCCATATTCCCAGCCCCCTAATAA
Organism: Perognathus longimembris pacificus; assembly: GCF_023159225.1. Classification (NCBI taxonomy): domain Eukaryota; kingdom Metazoa; phylum Chordata; class Mammalia; order Rodentia; family Heteromyidae; genus Perognathus; species Perognathus longimembris. The sequence goes on along the minus strand of NW_025960649.1, from coordinate 17,166 downwards.
TAATTTTTTTTTTGGCAGTCCTGGTCTTGGGTTCAGGGCCTGAGCACTGTCCCTGGCTCCTTTTTGCTCAATCCTAGCACTCTGCCATTTGAGCCACAGAGCCAATTCTGGCCGTTATTTATATATCTGGTGCTGGGAAATCGAACCCAGGGCTTCATGCATACAAGGCAAGCACTCTTGCCACTAGGCCATATTCCCAGCCCCTAATAATAATTTTTAAAGTATCATCATTGAGTAAAAATGTAGTCTCATAAAGGACTTTATCTGGCTATTCAAAACGTACTTTGTCATTTTTTTTCACATTTGTTATAAAATTTTATTTCAGTAGCCAAGTGACTAGTGCTTACAAAAAAAGTTAAATGTTAATTGGTTTTATTTCTGTTTCACCATCTACAAAATTACCTCCAACTGCTCCTTCTGGGTAAAACCTTTCATGCTTTTCCCTGAAGCATGGCCAACAAACGTCATCACTCTAATAATTGGCTGATGCTTTAAAAGCATTTCTGGGCTGGGATATGGCCTAGTGGTAAGAGAGCTTGCCTACTATACATGAGGCCCTGGGTTCGATTCCCCAGCACCACATATAGAGAAAACGGCCAGAAGTGGCGCTGTGGCTCAAGTGGCAGAGTGCTAGCCTTGAACAAAAAGGAAGCCAGGGACAGTGCTCAGGCCTGAGTCCAAGGCACAGGACTGGCCAAAAAAAAAAAAAAAGCATTTCTGCAATTTCCTGAACACTGTCTCGAAATCAAGAAAACAATCATAACTCTTGTGTCATCATATTTCTTTTCAGAGGTGTTTGTAGCTGTGGAACAGAAAATACTTTAGTTACAACTTTTCAAAAGTCTTTACAGAAGAACTAGTTTAAAACACTACCCTGAAGCCATATATTAATATTAAGTAATCATTTTTAATATATACGTAAGAAGTTTTAACGTCTTTTTCTACTGCATTACACAGTATTTTAACAATCTTGACTCCATTTCTCATAGGCTATCATAAAGTTGTAGTCAGGCACAGGTGGCTCACACCTGTAATCCGAGCTTCTCAGCGGAGGCTCACATCTGAGGAGCATGGTTCAAAGCCTATCTGGGCAGAAAAGTCGATCAGACTCCAATTTACCACCAGAAAACCATAAGTGGAGCTGTGGCTCAAAGTGGTGGAGCACTAGCATCGAAGAAAAGAAACTCGGGGACAGCACCCAGCTTCTGAGTTCAAACCCTATAACCATAAAAATGAAATATAAAGTTCCAAAGAAGACCATTAAGTGTCTGAGTCATTTTGAGTAGCCCCTAACACAGGGGCATGACTGACTCTCCCCTTTAACTTTCTGGACAGACAGAAAAACACACTGCAGAGCTACCACTAGTTTCCTACAACTTTCCCTCCTGTTCACTAAAGGCCTTCTTAACCTGGCCACACATGCTCAACTTCACAAAAGATAACTGCAGAATACCCTCTAGTCAATTCTAAAGCTGCTGCCAATGCTTATTCTTGGTAACCAGCAGAATGCACGAAGATGAACATGAATTTTATGATCAAGCAACATATTTTCTAAGTGATATGTCTTATCTAAAATATACTATTATCCCTACTACTTCATGTTAATAGAAAACATTGAAAATAAGGTAATAATCTAAAACATGAAATAAAATGGACTGGCAACTAAATGAAATAGAAAATGGAAGTATGAATGGGATAATAAAGGCCAGGTAGTTACACAGATATTTTTGTGATTGTTTGCCTTGGCTTTCAAGCTTGGTATGGAACTTTCAAATGAAATTTTTTTTTCTTCCTTGTGTCTGTGGTTTTTTTCTTTGTTTTTGTACTGCTCCTGGAGCTTAAACTCAGGGCCTAGGTTCTGTCCCTGAGCTTCTTTTTGTTCAAGGCTATTATTGCTATACCACTTGAACCACAGTGCCACTTCTGGCTTTTCTGAGTAGTTTATTAGATAAAGTCTAGAGTCTCATCGATTGGTTTTGAAGCAGGATCCTCAGACCCCAGCCTCCTAAGTAGCTAGGATTACAAGTGTGAGCCACCAGCTGCCAGCCTATATGTTCTTCTTTTTTGAGGTAGGGTCTCACTATGTAGCTCAGCCTATCCTCAAACTCTTAACTCTTCTGCCTCAACCTCTTGTATGCTGAGATTGCACATTTGTACAGTCAGGTTGACAATGCCTTTACCTTCCTTATTCATCATATACAAATGCCAGTAACCAAACACTGTATATACTAATTAATTAATTAATTTCATTTTCACAATAATCCATTTTATTAAGAACTGGCTCAGACTATTCCTCGGGAATCCATACAGTGATAGTTCACAATACAAAAGAAGCAAAAAGTAAGAAGCTGAGAGAAGCAACTATAGCAAATAAACTTATTCTAAACATACTTGCTCTGAATCATTGTAGCATGAAGTTTCTGCGTGTGATCAATACCTGACAACCTGCTACTCTCACTGCAAATCCAGTCTCTAACCTGCTAGCGCCGGCCTCTCTACTCTCATTCACTGAGGCTCTATCAAAGGCATCAATGACTTCCACACTGCCATATTAAAGGAAAACTTGGTAGTTCTTGTGACATTTCTCTTAAGCGTTCCAGAGTCTACTCTTTCCTACTGCTACTGTTGTTTCTTCCCTACTTCTCCCATACACTTCTCCATTTCCTTCTCAAACTCCTTGGTGACTGCTTTGCTTTAAACTCTGTAGACGTTAATCTTCAGGACACCCTTCTAGACCCTCTTTGGTCTCCAAACTAATCAATCTGGTGAACATCACACTGAATATCAAAAAAGCCAAGCAGGGGCTGGGGATATATCCTAGTGGCAAGAGTGCCTGCCTCGGATACACGAGGCCTTAGGTTCGATTCCCCAGCACCACATATACAGAAAACGGCCAGAAGCGGCGCTGTGGCTCAAGTGGCAGAGTGCTAGCCTTGAGCAGGAAGAAGCCAGGGACAGTGCTCAGGCCCTGAGTCCAAGGCCCAGGACTGGCCAAAAAAAAAAAAAAAGCCAAGCAAGAGAATGATCCTGAATTCAAGTCTTAGTAACAGCACCAAATAAGTAAATTGAGCCCTACACAGGAAGTGACACTGTAGCTCTAAGTAGTAGAGTGCTAGCAAGTGCCCAGGCCAAGAGTTGAAGCCCCAGAACTGAAGGGGGAAAATAAAAGCCCTACACCATCTGGCCTTCATTACTGCTCATCTGCACACCTCTTACCCTCACTCATCCTAATCTAGTCCACTGATCTTTAATAAAACTAACCAAACTAACAAATAGGGTCCTTGGACCATGCTATTCTTTCTGCCTACAGTAATCCTTCTTCCAGAAATCCCCAGTTTGCCTCCCTCACTTCCACCAGGTATCAGCTAAAACATTTCACACACAGGCTTCTCTAACCACTCTCTACACATGAAACTTTCTCCCGATGTGCCATAACTTGCTACCACTTTATTATAGTGTTTTACTCTCACTCTTACTGGCCCCAAACTAACTTTTCCCTTATTATCTTATTCTAAGCATTCCTACTGCTCATACTTTCCAAAATGTATTCAAATTTTTTTTCTCTCTCTCTATTTTTTTTTTTTTTTTTTTTTGGCCAGTCCTGGGCTTGGACTCAGGGACTGAGCACTGCCCTGGCTTCTTTTTGCTCAAGGCTAGCAGTCTGCCACTTGAGCCACAGCGCCACTTCTGGCCATTTTCTGTATATGTAGTGCTGGGGAATTGAACCCAGGGCTTCATGTATACGAGGCAAGCACTCTTGCCACTAGGCCATATCCCCAGCCCTGTATTCAAATTTTTACCATTAATTATTTAGAACAATTAAATTCCTCCTCCTCCTTTTTTTTTTTTGTCAGTCCTGGGCCTTGAACTCAGAGCCTGAGCACTACCTCTGCCTTCCTATTGCTCAAGGCTACCCCAGCCCCCAAAATTCCTCCTTCTTTATAAGGTGTGTTAGCATAAACTAGTAAGTGGAAATCTTAGCACTTTCAGCAACTACCATACCTTCAACACTACTAAGTATTACCTACCATTCCATGACCTGAAGTGTTTGATTACAACTACTTCTAATTTCTTTTTTTTTTTTTTTTTTGGCCAGTCCTGGGGCTTGGACTCAGCGCCTGAGCATTGTACCTGGCTTCTTTTTGCTCAAGGCTAGCACTCTGCCACTTGAGTCACAGCGCCACTTCTGGCCATTTTCTGTATATGTGGTGCTGGGGAATCGAACCCAGGGCCTCATGTGTATGAGGCAAGCTCTCTTGCCACTAGGCCATATCCCCAGCCCTTCTTTAACTTTGGATGAGTATAGAAAAAATCTTTACATTTTTCTCCTGCAGGAAAAAAAATCAAATTATTTCTATAATTTCCAAGTAATCATATTAATGTATTGTTCTTTAAGCATGTGAAAAATTTACTTTTTATTTAAATAGTAACTAAGTATACAGGTAGGATAGGAACATCCAAACGGAAGTCAGTAATAAAAACAAAGAGAAATATGTTTATTTAAACTTTAAATCAGACTGAGGATTTTCACTACAAATAAATGAGGCTAATATCTAATATGTATTTAAGGTTTAAATTGATAAACAATAAACTTGAATAAGTATTAATCCTAACAGACAATAAAACACTTAAACATTTAAAGGACCTATTGTTACCCAAATATAAACAAGGGTATTCGCGTGCATCAATCAAAAAATGTTTTAAAATTCATATTAATTAATAAAGAACAATTTGGGCATGGTGGGCAGTATCAGAACTTGGTTGGGATGGGGGCTGGGATATGGCCTAGTAAAACAAGTGCTTGCCATACATACATGAAGCCCTGAGTTCCACGACTCAGCACCACATATAGAGAACAGGCCACAGGTAACTCTGTGGACCAAGTGGCAGAGTGCTAGCCTTGGGCAAAAGAACCAGGGCCAGTGCTCAGGCCCAGAGTTCAAGCTCCCAGATGTCAAAAAAAAAAAAAAAAAAGAACTTGGGACGGTAAGGCAGAAGGATCACAAGTTTGAAGGTCGACTGGGATTCATAATGAAACCTTGCCTCATTTAAAAAAGCGCACGCTGGGGGCTCTGTCTTGTAATCCTAGCTACTCAAGAAGCTGAAATCGAAGGATCTCAGTTCAAAGCTAGCCCAAGCAGCCCAAGTCCATGAGACTTTCACCACCATTTAATCACCAAAAACTGCAAATGAGCCAGTGGCTCAAAGTGGTAGAGTGCTAATGTTTGAGCGAAAGAGTTCAGACTCAGCACCCATGCCAAAGCCCCAATGACTGATTAAAAAAAGACAGAGAAAAAAAGAAAAAGACAAACAATATATAATCTTTCTTTTTTTTTCAATTTTTTATTATCAAACTGATGTACAGAGAGGTTACAGTTTCATACATTAGGCATTGATACATTTCTTGTACTGTTTCTTACCTTGTCCCTCATGCCCCCCTCCCTCCCCCTCTTTTCCCTCCCCCCCAGGTGTTCAGTTCACTTACACCAAACAGTTTTGCAAGTATTGCTTTTGTAGTTATTTCTCTTTTTTTATCCTTGTCTCTCAAATTTGGTATTCCCTTTGAATTTCCTACTTCCAATACCAGTAAACGCCGTTTCCAATATACTCAGATAAGATTACAGAGATAGTGTAGGTACAACCATAGGAAGGTGATACAAGAACATCATCAATAATAGAAACTAACATACACATAGGACGTTGAAAGTAGTTACAACTGTGGTATAACAATTGTTTCCATAACATGGAGTTCATTTCACTTAGCATCATCTTATGTGTTCTAAGGGTATAGCTATTGGGCCTTGTGATGCTCTGCTATGGTTTGCCTAAACCTGTACTAATTATTCCCAATAAGGGAGGCCATAGAGTCCATGTTTCTTGGGTCTGGCTCACTTCACTTAGTATAAGTTTTTCCAAGTCCTTCCATTTCCTTACAAATGGAACAATGTCATTCTTTCTGATAGAGGCATAAAATTCCATTGTGTATATGTACCACATTTTCCTGATCCATTCATCTATGGAGGGGCAGCTGGGTTGGTTCCAGATTCTCGCTATGACAAATTGTGCTGCGATGAACATTGTTGTGCTGGTGGCATTACTGTGATTTTGTTTGTGGGCTTTTGGATAGATACCCAACAGTGGTTCTTCTGGGTCATAATCCTTATAATTCTATAATTCTTATAATCTATATTCTTATAGCATATTTTAGGTTTTGGCTTGCTGTATTACCTAGATGTACCTCAAAGTCCTAAACAGAATCAATCGTCCCGCCTCAACTTTCTACGAAACCGAGACTACAGGTATGCATCACTACACACAGCTAACACAAGACAGAATTTTAAATGAAAATCCATATCTTTGTGGAGGAAAGCATTAACACTTGCTAAAGTACCATGTGTATGTGTGCAGTTATAGTTTCATAAAGGTCTCATTTCGGCTAAGTTCGTTTTTTACCCATGTCATTCCTTCAAAAATTAAGAAAAGGGGGACTGGGAATATGGCCTAGTGGCAAGGCCTAGTGCCTCTTATACATGAAACCCTGTGTTTGATTCCCCCACACCCACATATATGGAAAACGGTCAGAAGTGGCGTGGTGGCTCAAGTGGCAGAGTGCTAGCCTTGAGCAAAAAGAAGCCAGGGACAGTGCTCAGGCCCTGAGTCCAAAACCAGGACTGGCCAAAAAAAAAAAAAAAAAAAAAGTAAGAAAGGTTCTACAAATAAGTAAACTTAAAACAAATTAGTTAGTAAAAAGAATTCAACTCTAAAAATGAATGCAGATTTTTGCAATTTAAAAATAAAAAACATCTGGTTTTCCCAGTTCGAGTCATATGTATTGTTTTCTAGCAATTACTCAAAAAACCACCTCATTGCTTTTAAAAACAACGCATCTGGGCTAGGATTGTGGCCTAGTGGTAAAGTACTTGTCTCACATACATGAAGCCCCAGGTTTGATACCTGAGCACCACATATACAGAAAAAGTCAGAAGTGCTGCTGTGGCTCAAGTGGTAGAGTGCTAGCCTTGAGCACAAAGAAGCCAGGACAGTGCTCAGGCCCTGAGTCCAGGCCCCAAGACTGGCAAAATAATAACCAAAATCATAACAATAAAGCATCTTAGATGACTGTTTTATGTATCTTCAACAAAAATATTTTCATCATTTCTTTACATAATTTCATACCACGTACCTTTGTTCCATGCGTAATTCCAGAAAGGAAAAAATATCTCATTCCCATATGCTGCAGTAGTTCATAACCATGATATAAACTAATACAAATGGCATACTCGCCGTCAATTATGCCTTGATGACATCCCTGAAAAAAATCAATAATAAGTTGGGCTGGGGCTATGGCCTAGTGGCAAGAGTGCTTGCCCCTTACACATGAGGCCCAGGGTTCAATTCCCCAGCACCACACATATAGAAAATGGCCAGAAGTGGCACTGTGACTCAAGTGGCAGAGTGCTAGCCTTGAGCAAAAAGAACAGTGCTCAGGCCCTGAGTCCAAGACCAGGACTGGCAAAAAAAAAAAACCCAAAACAATCAGCACATGTTAAATTCAACAAAGAAACATGAAGATACAAGCACTATACCCATGCTCTCAGGCTAATGTGCCCATATGATAACCAAGTTTTGTTTTTTTCCAGTCCTTACGGCCACAAGCACTGTCCCTGGCTTCTTTTGCTCAAGGCTAGGTAGCACTCTACCACTTGAGCTCACAGCTCCACCTCTGCCTTTTTCTATGTATGTGGTACTGAGGAATCAAACTCCGGGCTTCATGTATGCTAGGTAAGTACTCCACCACTAGGCCATATTCCCAGCCCCTGGTAACAAAGATTTAAAAGAAGAATACTGAGAATGTATTTCAATTATTTTCCATAGCTTACATTTTTAGTGGCATTTCTCAGTGAATCATTCTAAATTCTTCCCTGACAGTGTTGAATAGTTTTCTATAGCACCCTAACTATCTGAACAGTAAACTTGCCTCTTTATCAAATACACTCACCAATAAAATCAAAATCAGCAAGTTTAGATTTACTGAAAATTTTAGTGAACTTTTAACTTTAGGAAGAAATTTAAACATGTTTATTCATGTTTTAGATAACATAGTGAAATAGACTCCTTTAGAGGTTTGTTTGGCATGGCAGGACTGCATTTTCTGGTGTAAAATAAAAGTGGACTCCTATGTAGTCACAAATATTCATTAATTATTCTCTCTGGCCTCTTCAAATCTTTTTTCTCTAGCTAGGTGCTCTTACCCTTTTGCTCCTTGCTACTTGGGAGTCTGCCTCAAGAATACTTCTCACCAGCCATCCTAGCAACTAAAAGCCTAGGCTGATCAAGCATGTGTCTAGGAAGGAAGCAAGATGCTTTCTCAAGACCTAACCAGCAAAATCCAGAGCCCAAGAAAGCAAAGACCTTAATTCAGATCCAGGAACTGCTAAATAAAGCAATGTTCCATGGAGTTACACTTCTAGACTTGGGTGTCTTTTTATATAGTGAGCTTTTCTTCTAACCTTGGGCCCAGCTTGACAGACATTTTCATACACCTACTTCTCTCCAATGAACATTAAGTATTACAAGTTTTTTGTGATGCTTCTTCCTTTCTGGTATTACAAGTAAGCCTAAATATTCTGGGATTCAAATTTAGCTACAATTTGCTCTTTCATGGTCAGTGATACACTTCATAACTCATTTTATGTTTTAGCCTTCCTTCATAAACGTTTATACTTACCACAATATTTGGAGATGGTGTTTTTCCTAAATTGATCTCTGGCCAGAATTATCTGGTACTTGGTTAGATTGGGGATATCTCTTCTCATCAAAACATTGCTCAGAATCAGAGAACTTGCAAATGTTTCCAAACTCTGCAAAGTAAAAAAAAATATTGTAAGTTTAAAGACCTTTTTTCAAAACTATTAATTGTTTGCCACATGTTAAAGTAATTAATATATTTAATAAGTTTGTTTTGAAATGAAGTTTTGGGCTAACACAGCATAGATAATAAAATTGAAGCATCGTTGACATCTAAACCTGGATAGTATCTAAACATGGGCCTCACAAGCTAGGGCTCACACCTGTAATCCACGCAACTCAGGATCTGAGCATCACAGTTCAAAACCCAGCCTGGACAGCAAAAATTAAACTCTTTTTTTTTTTTTTTGCCAGTCCTGGGGCTTTGACTGAGGGCCTGAGCACTGTCCCTGGCTTCTTTTGCTCAAGGCTAGCACTCTGCCACTTGAGCCCCAGCACCACTTCTGGCTTTTGTCTGTGTATGTGGTGCTGAGGAATCGAACCCAGGGCTTCATGCATGCTAGGCAAGCACTTTACCACTAAGCCACATTTCCAGCCCCAAGATTAACTCTTTATTTCCAATGAACTACTCAGAGAAAGCCAGAAGTCTTGCTGTGGCTCAAAAAGTAGAATGCTAGCTAGCCAAACAAAACAAGCTTATACACAGTGCCCAGGCAAGTTTTCGCCCCAGGATTGGCAGAAAGAAAAAGAAGGGCAGTGGTATTTTCATTACTGCATCTTCCACCTCTAGAACAAATAATAGCACATAGGTCCCAAGTAAATGTTTGCAGATGGTTGAATAAATTGAAATGTCTTTAATTTCATTCATTAATTCTCCAACCAGTATTAAATAATCCATCACATATCAAATGTACCTCTTAAATACCGGGAATCTTATGACTAAGACACATTACGCTGGCTGCTCTCATAGTTTACAATCCAAGGAAGGAAACCAAAGGATCAAGAAATGGATAGAGATGGAGATTGAAGCTCCTAGCAAGTGCAGGGTCCTATGTCTGATCCCTGATTCTAGGACAAAAAAAAAGACTAAAAGATGGTAATAGATAAGTTTTGTTTCCTGGTTTTGTTGTGGAAAGTGTTTTTTTGTTGTTGTTGTTGTTTTTTTTTTCAAATTTTATTATCAAACTGATGTACAGAGAGGTTACAGTTTCATACGTTAGGCATTGGATACATTTCTTGTACTGTTTTGTTACCTTGTCCCTCATGCCCCCCTCCCTCCCCGTGGAAAGTGTTTTTTTTTTATTATTTTTGTAGCCCAAATTAGCCTCAAACTTGTAATCCTCCTGCCTCATCCTCCCGAGTTCTAAGATTACAGGCATAGCCACATAACCAGTTGAAAATAGGTAATTTTGATAAATACAATGTTATTAATTACAATTAAGAATCTAGAACTTCATTGTATGTATGTATGTATGTATGTGTGTGTATAAATATGTATACACACACACACACATATATATATATCACATTTTCTTGAGTGGGTCAGGGGAATGTGGTATATGTACACCATGGAATTTTATGCTTCCAACAGAAAGAAGGACATTGCCCCATTTGTAAGGAAATAGACTTGAAGCAAGCCAGACCTGAAGAAATATAGGCTATATGGTTTCCCTCATTTGTAATCAATAGAATGTATCTATAATCTACACATAAACTTAATGGATAGTAAAAGACAAAAATATTACACTTGGACATGATAGATTAAACAGGACTCTAAACATTCACACAGTGAGAACAAAGGAGGATATTCTTAGGAGAGGATCTAGGGCTCAAGCGCTATGTGCATATGAACACAAAAAATGATGCTTGTCCAAGTGAACTCCAAGAATGGAAATAACAAGTTTTTTCATCATATTGTTTGTGGGTTTTTTCCCCCTCTTTTCTTCTAGTTTTCCCTTTAGTCGCCGTTTTTTATTTCTGTATCCTTTGTCATGTATACAAGTTTATCTCATTTGGGGAGGGGAAGGGAAGCTTAGGAACAGTAGGACCAATTGTGCACTAATTCAGCAGTGATACTCGACAGTCACTACATTGGAAATGAACTATACACTTGGGGGGGGCTGTTCAGGATGGGGAGGAACTGGAGAAAATGAGGGAGGGTGTGACACTGTTTAAAAAGAATGCACTGTCTTAAGTAACTGTAACTCCTCTGTACATCACCTTAGAATAAAAAAAAGATCTAAAAGAGAGTAAAGTTACGTAGCTTTGAGGCTACGTATGTTAACATGAACGATGAGTTGAGTCTATGATGTTATGTTCTGACGGAGCAAGCATTCCAGAAAGAAAATAGTAAACCAACAGGAATAATCTTAATGGTAAATGAAGGAAGAAAGAGACCTCTACATGAACAGCTGCTAGAGTGACAAATAATTGTTTGTTTTAGTACATTTCTTACCTCTCTCTTCAGCTTTCCTGAATACATTGTCTTACAAAAAAAGCACTCTAAACATATTAACAAAGTGAAATTCTAACTGCACATGACTAACAAATGAGGCAAATATTGAGTTAAGAATGTAGTTCAGTGCTTAGGGGACTGATCTATTATGAAAGACCCTGCCACCAAAGGAGTGGGGGCAGGAGGGAGGAATGGAGGAAAGAAAGAAGAAAAAAAGAGAGAATGACCAGAATATTCTATATCTTCAATAAATAATTACTTAGGAAAAATTAATGCTAAGATTTTTTTATTTAATTTCATTGTCAAGGTGATGTACAGAGGGGCTACAGTTACATATGTAAGGCAGAGAGGAAATTTCTTGTAAACTAGTTACCTCCTCCATTTTGTTCCACCTCCGTCCTCCTAGTGCTGCCCCCCCCCCCAAGTTATACAGTTTCTTTATATTATCTTTTTCTTTTCTTTCTTTTTCTCTTTTTCTTTTTCTTTTTTCCTTTGGCCAGTCCTGTGGCCTGAACTGAGGGCCGGGGCACTGTCCTTGGCTTCTTTTCGCTCACGGCTAACATTGTACCACTTGAGCCACAGCGCCACTTTCAGCTTTTTCTGTTTATGTGGTGCTGAGGAATCAAACTCAGAGCCTGAAGCATGCTAGGCAAGCACTCTACTATTAAGCCAAATTGCCAGCCCCAACATAATGTCTTGTTAAGTATCACTGTTGTATTGGTTTGTCCTTTGCCCTTTGTAATGGAGATTTAATAACAAAAAGAAACCACAGGGCTGGGAATATGGCCTAGTGGTAAAGTGCTAGCCTCATATACATGAAGCCCTGGGTTCGATTCCTCAGCAACACATGTATATACAAAAAGCCAGAAGTGGCGCTGTGGCTCAAGTGGCAGAGTGCTAGCCTTGAGCAAAAAGGAAGCCTGGGACAGTGCTCAGGTTCTGAGTTCAAGGCCCAGGAATGGCAAAAATAAATAAACTAATTAATTAATTAAAGAAAGAAAATGACAATCATGTTAAAAAAAAAAAAAAAACAGTGTCCCCACAAAATTTCAAAGTAGCTGCCACTGGAAAGAAATCTACACTATTTTTACAAAGGTCCCTCCCCTCCCCTCCCCTTCTTTCCTTCCTCCCTTCCTTGGAGTTACTGGCACCTGAAATAAAGGCCTCAAGTTCTCCCTCTTTCACTCAGGTTGGTGCTCTACCACTTAAGCCACACCTCCACTCTGGCTTTTGCTGGTTGATGGAGGATAAGCAGCTCATGGACTTTTCTTCCTGGATGGCCTTGAACCACAATCATCAGATATCAGTCTCCTGAGTAGCTAGGATTTCAGGTGAGGGCCACCAGCTGAGATTTGAACTTCTTGAAAGGCTGAAATGATAATTAAATATCAAAAATTTAAAAAGTTACCTTAAAAGTATGGCCCAAATGCTAGAAAGCTTGGCTAGCAAATGGAAGGCATGAACAGAAATTCCAATATCACACACACACAAAAACAACACGAATGCAGCTGGGAATATGGCCTAGTGTAAAGTGCTTGCCTCGTATACATCAAGCCCTGGGTACGATTCCTCAGCACCACATATATAGAAAAAGCTGGAAGTGGTGCTGTGGCTCAAGTGGTAGAGTGCTATCCTTGAGCAAAAAGAAGCCAGGGACAGTGCTCAGGCCCTGAGTTCAAGGCCCACGACTGGCAAAAAAAAACAAAACGGAGCAAAATAGAAAGAAAGAAAAAGGAAAAAAATATGTATGGAAGTACTGGAGGAAAACTAGTCTATCCTCCTTATTGTTTAGAGAATTAGATTGCTGGCAGCTTTGTAAAAGGTTACCTGGGCTCATAGATCTATCTGATTACTCCTTTTTCTTCTACATGGTTAGCTTCTTAACCATGTGGCTAACATGCAATCATCAAATTCCGTAGGTCGTTCAGAGAGCCAGCCCACTTTGAGAAAGAAGAACATATTCATGTCTCAATAGAAGAAGTGGCAAAGAAATCACTCATCATCTTTAATCCATCCCCAAACTCATAACTTCAAAGACCTCTTCAATATATGGATTCTATAATATATGGATTCTGTATGTTCTCTTTTCTAGATTCTGCCAGTGAATTTATGCAAACCTAGAACTAGGAGAAAAAAGGCTTACCTGGATGTATGTCTTTTGGATGGCTGCCAGTTCTTCCCCAAGGTGCACAACAAGCTTCACAACTCGTCTTTCATGAGACTATGGCAAAATATCTGCAGAATCTTCAGAACAAAGCTCAATCTGCCCAATAGTAGGTTAGTAATAGCCTGCTGCACAGCCTACACAAATCCATAAAATATGAGAATAAATTTTTTTTTATTTTATATTTTGGCCAGTCCTGGGCCTTGGACTCAGTGCCTGAGCACTGTCCCTGACTTCCTTTTGCTCAAGGCTAGCACTCTGCCACTTGAGCCACAGCGCCACTTCTGGCCATTTTCTGTATATGTGGTGCTGGGAATCGAACCCAGGGCTTCATGTATACTAGGCAAGCTCTCTTGACACTAGGCCATATCCCCAGCCCAGAATAAATTATTTAACATGTTGATTTTTAACTATATACAGAAATGAAATAGTAAGAGTCTCAGGCCAGCATAGCCCAGATAGCAAGAGTCTGTCTCAAAAGCAAACAAAAATAACCTCCTACACCCTCCCACCAAAAAAAACCCACAGGAAGAGGGAAACTGGAAGAAAAATGACGGAGGGGGTAAAAATGTTCCACAAGAAATGTACTGATTACCTAACTTATGTAACTGTAACCCTGCCATACATCATTTTTTAATTTAAAATTTTTAAATTAAAAAAAATTACACATTCCACATACCGTATGAGAACAGGAGAAAAATAATTTTGAAACATTTTTTTCTACCTGTAACATTTCTCTAATAAGAACATTAGAGCATTTCTAACAAATTTCGTAAACGTATTTTTGGCACTTTTCAAATGTAATCTTACAGAGATAGACAAACATATTTTAGAGGAGGGCTGTAAATCCTTGAGGGGGGGGCTGGAATTTTTCCCAAGTGGAAAGAGTACACACCTGGCATTCTAACAACCCTGGTTCCAGCATCAAGAAATAAAATATCTGCATTTTGAATATTCTCCAGTATAGGGAACAAGAGCTCTTTAAAAAAATGCTTGATTCTATACCTAGCCAAGGAAAATAATAAATAAGCATAAATTATCTTGTGATGTCAGAAAAATTTTAAATGTTTTAAAGGGAAATAGAGACGCGTATGTATCTAAAGGACATAGAAATTGTGTTGAAGAAGGTCTGCAATGGCCAACGCTAATCCAGTCTCAGCAACAAAACTGAATATGGACTGTAGCCCATAGAAAACAATCAATATATTAGATCATAAAGATATAAAGAAGTGAATTCACAAATAACAGCTCTTTGTTACAAAAGAATGTCAGTTAAGCATAGAAGCTGAACTCATGGGATACCCCAATCATCTGAAAACCTAGTACAGTACTTGAAAGGCAGAGACTGGAGACCTTGAGTTCCAGGCTAGTCTAGAACTCACTAAGCAATCTGTTGAAAGGAAGCAAAGGAAAGAAGGAGGGTAAGAGGAAGGGTGAGTAAGAGAAAAGGGATGGAGAGGGGTAGTAATAGTGATTTTTTTTTTTTTTGGCCAGTCCTGTGACTTGGACTCAGGGTCTGAGCACTGTCCCTGGCTTCTTTTTGCTCAAGGCTAGCACTCTGCCACTTGAGCCACAGCGTCACATCTGGCCATTTTCTGTATATGTGGTGCTGGGGAATCGAACCCAGGGACTCATGTATATGAGGCAGGCACTCTTGCCATTAGGCCATATCCCCAGCCCAGCAATAGTGATTTTAAAGAAAACAGAAAAGTAGGGCTGGGGATATAGCCTAGTGGCAAGAGTGCCTGCCTCGGATACACGAGGCCCTAGGTTCGATTCCCCAGCACCACATATACAGAAAACGGCCAGATGTGACGCTGTGGCTCAAGTGGCAGAGTGCTAGCCTTGAGCGGGAAGAAGCCAGGGACAGTGCTCAGGCCCTGAGTCCAAGGCCCAGGACTGGCCAAAAAAAAAAAAAAAAAAAAAAAAGAAAACACAAAAGACGTTATCTTAGATTAGGAGCCCCAGAAGTAAGTCACCGTGTAGCCCTGACAGGATGTGCTGAGCATAGCTATGTACAGCGTCCCTTCTGGTCTGCAAAATACCAGACAAACCAAACTGAGTGACATTCTACAAAATGCTGTTCCAAAACATGCAGCTCATGAGAGACAAGACTAAGGAATTGTCGCAGATTGGAAGGGAATAAGGAGATAAGACCAGTAAGTTAAGTTCAAGATTTTAGATGCGCAATGGGGAAAAAGAGGCATTGATGGGCAAGCAGAATTCAAATTATAGTTGGTATATTAAGCTACTAGCATTCTTACTATGGTTGTATTAATGTCAGCATTAGCAAAAATTAAGTGAAAGACAAAGATTTAAACTTTTACAAATTTTTCCATAAGTCTAAAATTATTTCCAAGTTAAACTAAAAAGAACTATACATAGCAATTACTAAAAAGTAGTCATAGCCCGGCCCTGCTGGCTCAGACCTGTAATCCTAGCTACTCAGGAAGATGAGATCTGAGGATCATAGTTTGAAGCCAGCGTTGGCTTCGTGAGACCTTTATCTCCAATAAACTACTCAGAAAAAGCCAGAAGTGGTGTGACGGCTCAAGTGATTGAACTAAGTCTTGAGACAAAGAAACTCAGGGACAGAACCAGGCCCAGAGCTCAACTCCCAGGACCAGCAAAACATAAAATAATAAAAATAAAAAGCAGGGGCTGCAATGGGGCTTAGTGGTAGAGTGCTTCCTTGCCTAGCATGCATGAAGCCCTGGGTCCGATTCCTCAGCACCACATAAAGAGAAAAAGCCAGGAGTGGTGCTGTGGCTCAAGAGGTAGAGTGCTACTAGCACTGAGCAAAAACAAACCAGGGGCAGTGCTCAGGCCCTGAGTTCAAGCCCTCGTACTGGCAAAAAATAAAATAAATTAAAAAATAGCCCTAGTACATTAATTGGTATTTTTAAATAAATAGCTTTAAGGGAGAGAGCAAGGGAAGGAGTAAGTTTGTCCAAAAAGAAATGTACTCTTTACCTGATTTATGGAACTGTAACCCCTTTGTCCATCACCAGTATATTAACAAAAAATTAGAAAAAAATAGCAGCAACAACAAAATAACACTGAAGCCATAAAACTACTGATCCAAAGAGTAGCTAAGTTCAGCAGGTAAGTGGGATGTTGAGGTTGGAAGATCTCTTAGAGCACAGAAGTTCAAGAAGTGTAAGACCCGACTGGGCAACATGGCCAAGCCCCACATCAACAAACAAATAGCAAATCAAATAAAAACAGGAAAAAAAAAAAGCTCCTGCAGGACTGGGATGTAGCTCAGTGGCAAAGCGCTTGCTTAGCAAGTGCAAACCAACATCCTGGATTCCATCCCCAGTACCAAAAAGAAAAGAAGAAAAACAATACTGCTTAACAATATATATATATATATATATATATATATATATATATATGTATGTATTAAAAAAAATAAAGGCAGATGCAAGTGGCTCACACCTGTAATCCTAGCTACTCAGGAGGCTGAGATCTGAGGATGTAAACTTCAAAGCCAACCCGTGCAGTTGCCCATGAGACTCTTACCTCCAGTTAACCACTAGAAAACCATTAGTGGGGACTGGGAATATGGCCTAGTGGCAAGAGTGCTTACCTCACACACATGAAGCCCAGGGTTCGATTCCTCAGCACCACATCTACAGAAACGGCCAGAAGTGGTGCTGTGGCTCAAGTCGGAGAGGACAAACCTTGAGAGCAAGAGTTCAGGGACAGCGTCCAGACCCAGAGTTCAAGCTCCACAACTGACAAAAAAACAAAATGCAAAAAAAAACCTACTTCACCCACAAAAGAAAATTAAGGC
>NW_025960648.1:0-34361 GCF_023159225.1 Perognathus longimembris pacificus | reverse complement strand
GCTATATTGAGTAAACGCCGCTGTCCTTGACAAGATCTGCAATGGTGTGCTGGAAGAGCGATAAAGGATAATTTATGTATTTTACGCACCACCGAGATGAATACCTTCTCGGTGAATGAGAACAGCTGCAGCTTGTTATTGTAGGCCTGACGGGCCATAGAGAGTAAACTCCGCTGTCCTAGATTGAATCTGCGTGGTGGTGCTGGAAGAGAGATAAAGGCTCATTTACATAATGTATGCACCACAGGGCAACTAGCTGTACATCACGTAACATCTCCTCGGTGAATGACAACAGCTGCAGCTTGTTAGAGTAGGCTGATCGGGCGGGCCATCGACAGTGAACTCCTCTGTCCTCGATTGGATCGCTATGTGGTGCTGGAAGAGTGATCAAGGCTCATTTATAATCTCTCTACACCACCGGAGAAGTAGCTGTATATCAGGAAATACCTCCGAGCTGAATGATTACAGCTGCAGCTTGATAGGGTAGGCTCGTGGGGCCATAGCGAATAAACTCCGCTGTCCTAGATTCAATCGGCTTTGGGGTGCTGGAAGAGAGATAAAGCCGCATTTGTGTCCTCTTCGCACCAGCGGGGTAAGGAATTGTAGAGCAGGAAATAGCTCCACGGTGAATGAGAACATCTGCAGCTTGTTAAGGTAGCCTGGTGGGATCATTGCGAGTGAACTCCGCTCTTCTCGAAGGGATCTGCTTGATGGTGCTGGAAGAGAAATAAAGGCTATACGCACAACGCAGGTAAATATCAGGGAATATCTCCTCGGTGAATGAGAACAGCTGCAGCTTGTTTGGGTAGGCCTTCGGGCCAAAGCGCGAAAACTCCGCTGTCTTCGATTGAATCTGATTTGTGCTGCGGGAAGAGAGATGAAGGCTCATTTGTGTCCTATACGCTCCAGCGGAGTAAGTAGGAAATATTAGGAAATATCTCCAGCGTGAATTAGTACAGCTGCAGCTTGTTCCTGTACGCTGGTCGGGACTTAGCGAGTGACCCCCGCTGTTCTCAGAGGTAGGATGTGCTCTGTGTTGCTGGAAAAGAGGTAAAGGCTCACTTGTGTCCTGTAGGCACCAGCGGGGTAAGTCGCCCTATATCAGGGACTATCTCCTGAGTGATAGAGAACAGCTACTGCTCCGTACTGTAGGCCGGTCAGGCCATAGCGAGTGAACGCCACCTGTCCTCCATAGGATCTGCTATATTGAGTAAACGCCGCTGTCCTTGACAAGATCTACATTGGTGTGCTGGAAGAGCGATAAAGGATAATTTATGTATTTTACGCACCACCGAGATGAATACCTTCTCGGTGAATGAGAACAGCTGCAGCTTGTTATTGTAGGCCTGACGCGCCATAGAGAGTAAACTCCGCTGTCCTAGATTGAATCTGCGTGGTGGTGCTGGAAGAGAGATAAAGGCTCATTTACATAATGTATGCACCACAGGGGCAACTAGCTGTACATCACGTAACATCTCCTCGGTGAATGACAACAGCTGCAGCTTGTTAGAGTAGGCTGATCGGGCGGGCATAGACAGTGAACTCCTCTGTCCTCGATTAGATCGCTATGTGGTGCTGGAAGAGTGATCAAGGCTCATTTATAATCTCTCTACACCACCGGGGAAGTAGCTGTATATCAGGAAATACCTCCGAGGTGAAGGATTACAGCTGCAGCTTGATAGGGTAGGGCTCGTGGGGCCATAGCGAATAAACTCCGCTGTCCTAGATTCAATCGGCTTTGGGGTGCTGGAAGAGAGATAAAGCCTCATTCGTGTCCTCTTCGCACCAGCGGGGTAAGGAATTGTAGAGCAGGGAATAGCTCCACGGTGAATGAGAACAGCTGCAGCTTGTTACGGTAGCCTGGTGGGATCATTGCGAGTGAACTCCGCTCTTCTCGAAGGGATCTGCTTGATGGTGCTGGAAGAGAAATAAAGGCTATACGCACAACGCAGGTAAATATCAGGGAATATCTCCTCGGTGAATGAGAACAGCTGCAGCTTGTTTGGGTAGGCCTTCGGGCCAAAGCGCGAAAACTCCGCTGTCTTCGATTGAATCTGATTTGTGCTGCGGGAAGAGAGATAAAGGCTCATTTGTGTCCTATACGCTACAGCGGAGTAAGTAGGAAATATTAGGAAATATCTCCAGGGAGAATTAGTACAGCTGCAGCTTGTTCCTGTACGCTGGTCGGGACTTAGCGAGTGAACCCCGCTGTTCTCAGAGGTAGGATGTGCTCTGTGTTGCTGGAAGACAGGTAAAGGCTCACTTGTGTCCTGTAGGCACCAGCGGGGTATGTCGCCCTTTATCAGGGACTATCTCCTGAGTGAATGAGAACAGCTGCTGCTCCGTACTGTAGGCCGGTCAGGCCATAGCGAGTGAACGCCACTGTCCTCCATAGGATCTGCTATATTGAGTAAACGCCGCTGTCCTTGACAAGATCTGCATTGGTGTGCTGGAAGAGCGATAAAGGATAATTTATGTATTTTACGCACCACCTAGATGAATACCTTCTCGGTGAATGAGAACAGCTGCAGCTTGTTATTGTAGGCCTGATGGGCCATAGAGAGTAAACTCGGCTGTCCTAGATTGAATCTGCGTGGTGGTGCTGGAAGAGAGATAAAGGCTCATTTACATAATGTATGCACCACAGGGGCAACTACCTGTACATCACGTAACATCTCCTCGGTGAATGACAACAGCTGCAGCTTGTTACAGTAGGCTGATCGGGCGGGCCATAGACAGTGAACTCCTCTGTCCTCGATTGGATCGCTATGTGGTGCTGGAAGAGTGATCAAGGCTCATTTATAATCTCTCTACACCACCGGGGAAGTAGCTGTATATCAGGAAATACCTCCGAGCTGAATGATTACAGCTGCAGCTTGATAGGGTAGGCTCGTGGGGCCATAGCGAATAAACTCCGCTGTCCTAGATTCAATCGGCTTTGGAGTGCTGGAAGAGAGATAAAGCCTCATTTGTGTCCTCTTCGCACCAGCGGGGTAAGGAATTGTAGAGCAGGAAATAGCTCCAAGGTGAATGAGAACAGCTGCAGCTTGTTACGGTAGCCTGGTGGGATCATTGCGAGTGAACTCCGCTCTTCTCGAAGGGATCTGCTTGATGGTGCTGGAAGAGAAATAAAGGCTATACGCACAACGCAGTTAATATCAGGGAATATCTCCTCGGTGAATGAGAACAGCTGCAGCTTGTTTGGGGTAGGCCTTCGGGCCAAAGCGCGAAAACTCCACTGTCTTCGATTGAATCTGATTTGTGCTGCGGGAAGAGAGATGAAGGCTCATTTGTGTCCTATACGCTCCAGCGGAGTAAGTAGGAAATATTAGGAAATATCTCCAGGGTGAATTAGTACAGCTGCAGCTTGTTCCTGTACGCTGGTCGGGACTTAGCGAGTGACCCCCGCTGTTCTCAGAGGCAGGATGTGCTCTGTGTTGCTGGAAGAGAGGTAAAGGCTCACTAGTGTCCTGTAGGCACCAGCGGGGTAAGTCGCCCTATATCAGGGACTATCTCCTGAGTGATAGAGAACAGCTGCTGCTCCGTACTGTAGGCCGGTCAGGCCATAGCGAGTGAACGCCACTGTCCTCCATAGGATCTGCTATATTGAGTAAACGCCGCTGTCCTTGACAAGATCTGCAATGGTGTGCTGGAAGAGCGATAAAGGATAATTTATGTATTTTACGCACCACCGAGATGAATACCTTCTCGGTGAATGAGAACAGCTGCAGCTTGTTATTGTAGGCCTGACGGGCCATAGAGAGTAAACTCCGCTGTCCTAGATTGAATCTGCGTGGTGGTGCTGGAAGAGAGATAAAGGCTCATTTACATAATGTATGCACCACAGGGCAACTAGCTGTACATCACGTAACTCTCCTCGGTGAATGACAACAGCTGCAGCTTGTTAGAGTAGGCTGATCGGGCGGGCCATAGACAGTGAACTCCTCTGTCCTCGATTGGATCGCTATGTGGTGCTGGAAGAGTGATCAAGGCTCATTTATAATCTCTCTACACCACCGGAGAAGTAGCTGTATATCAGGAAATACCTCCGAGCTGAATGATTACAGCTGCAGCTTGATAGGGTAGGCTCGTGGGGCCATAGCGAATAAACTCCGCTGTCCTAGATTCAATCGGCTTTGGGGTGCTGGAAGAGAGATAAAGCCGCATTTGTGTCCTCTTCGCACCAGCGGGGTAAGGAATTGTAGAGCAGGAAATAGCTCCACGGTGAATGAGAACATCTGCAGCTTGTTAAGGTAGCCTGGTGGGATCATTGCGAGTGAACTCCGCTCTTCTCGAAGGGATCTGCTTGATGGTGCTGGAAGAGAAATAAAGGCTATACGCACAACGCAGGTAAATATCAGGGAATATCTCCTCGGTGAATGAGAACAGCTGCAGCTTGTTTGGGTAGGCCTTCGGGCCAAAGCGCGAAAACTCCGCTGTCTTCGATTGAATCTGATTTGTGCTGCGGGAAGAGAGATGAAGGCTCATTTGTGTCCTATACGCTCCAGCGGAGTAAGTAGGAAATATTAGGAAATATCTCCAGCGTGAATTAGTACAGCTGCAGCTTGTTCCTGTACGCTGGTCGGGACTTAGCGAGTGACCCCCGCTGTTCTCAGAGGTAGGATGTGCTCTGTGTTGCTGGAAAAGAGGTAAAGGCTCACTTGTGTCCTGTAGGCACCAGCGGGGTAAGTCGCCCTATATCAGGGACTATCTCCTGAGTGATAGAGAACAGCTACTGCTCCGTACTGTAGGCCGGTCAGGCCATAGCGAGTGAACGCCACTGTCCTCCATAGGATCTGCTATATTGAGTAAACGCCGCTGTCCTTGACAAGATCTACATTGGTGTGCTGGAAGAGCGATAAAGGATAATTTATGTATTTTACGCACCACCGAGATGAATACCTTCTCGGTGAATGAGAACAGCTGCAGCTTGTTATTGTAGGCCTGACGCGCCATAGAGAGTAAACTCCGCTGTCCTAGATTGAATCTGCGTGGTGGTGCTGGAAGAGAGATAAAGGCTCATTTACATAATGTATGCACCACAGGGGCAACTAGCTGTACATCACGTAACATCTCCTCGGTGAATGACAACAGCTGCAGCTTGTTAGAGTAGGCTGATCGGGCGGGCCATAGACAGTGAACTCCTCTGTCCTCGATTAGATCGCTATGTGGTGCTGGAAGAGTGATCAAGGCTCATTTATAATCTCTCTACACCACCGGGGAAGTAGCTGTATATCAGGAAATACCTCCGAGGTGAAGGATTACAGCTGCAGCTTGATAGGGTAGGCTCGTGGGGCCATAGCGAATAAACTCCGCTGTCCTAGATTCAATCGGCTTTGGGTGCTGGAAGAGAGATAAAGCCTCATTCGTGTCCTCTTCGCACCAGCGGGGTAAGGAATTGTAGAGCAGGGAATAGCTCCACGGTGAATGAGAACAGCTGCAGCTTGTTACGGTAGCCTGGTGGGATCATTGCGAGTGAACTCCGCTCTTCTCGAAGGGATCTGCTTGATGGTGCTGGAAGAGAAATAAAGGCTATACGCACAACGCAGGTAAATATCAGGGAATATCTCCTCGGTGAATGAGAACAGCTGCAGCTTGTTTGGGTAGGCCTTCGGGCCAAAGCGCGAAAACTCCGCTGTCTTCGATTGAATCTGATTTGTGCTGCGGGAAGAGAGATAAAGGCTCATTTGTGTCCTATACGCTACAGCGGAGTAAGTAGGAAATATTAGGAAATATCTCCAGGGAGAATTAGTACAGCTGCAGCTTGTTCCTGTACGCTGGTCGGGACTTAGCGAGTGAACCCCGCTGTTCTCAGAGGTAGGATGTGCTCTGTGTTGCTGGAAGACAGGTAAAGGCTCACTTGTGTCCTGTAGGCACCAGCGGGGTATGTCGCCCTTTATCAGGGACTATCTCCTGAGTGAATGAGAACAGCTGCTGCTCCGTACTGTAGGGCCGGTCAGGCCATAGCGAGTGAACGCCACTGTCCTCCATAGGATCTGCTATATTGAGTAAACGCCGCTGTCCTTGACAAGATCTGCATTGGTGTGCTGGAAGAGCGATAAAGGATAATTTATGTATTTTACGCACCACCTAGATGAATACCTTCTCGGTGAATGAGAACAGCTGCAGCTTGTTATTGTAGGCCTGATGGGCCATAGAGAGTAAACTCGGCTGTCCTAGATTGAATCTGCGTGGTGGTGCTGGAAGAGAGATAAAGGCTCATTTACATAATGTATGCACCACAGGGGCAACTACCTGTACATCACGTAACATCTCCTCGGTGAATGACAACAGCTGCAGCTTGTTACAGTAGGCTGATCGGGCGGGCCATAGACAGTGAACTCCTCTGTCCTCGATTGGATCGCTATGTGGTGCTGGAAGAGTGATCAAGGCTCATTTATAATCTCTCTACACCACCGGGGAAGTAGCTGTATATCAGGAAATACCTCCGAGCTGAATGATTACAGCTGCAGCTTGATAGGGTAGGCTCGTGGGGCCATAGCGAATAAACTCCGCTGTCCTAGATTCAATCGGCTTTGGAGTGCTGGAAGAGAGATAAAGCCTCATTTGTGTCCTCTTCGCACCAGCGGGGTAAGGAATTGTAGAGCAGGAAATAGCTCCAAGGTGAATGAGAACAGCTGCAGCTTGTTACGGTAGCCTGTGGGATCATTGCGAGTGAACTCCGCTCTTCTCGAAGGGATCTGCTTGATGGTGCTGGAAGAGAAATAAAGGCTATACGCACAACGCAGTTAAATATCAGGGAATATCTCCTCGGTGAATGAGAACAGCTGCAGCTTGTTTGGGTAGGCCTTCGGGCCAAAGCGCGAAAACTCCACTGTCTTCGATTGAATCTGATTTGTGCTGCGGGAAGAGAGATGAAGGCTCATTTGTGTCCTATACGCTCCAGCGGAGTAAGTAGGAAATATTAGGAAATATCTCCAGGGTGAATTAGTACAGCTGCAGCTTGTTCCTGTACGCTGGTCGGGACTTAGCGAGTGACCCCCGCTGTTCTCAGAGGCAGGATGTGCTCTGTGTTGCTGGAAGAGAGGTAAAGGCTCACTAGTGTCCTGTAGGCACCAGCGGGGTAAGTCGCCCTATATCAGGGACTATCTCCTGAGTGATAGAGAACAGCTGCTGCTCCGTACTGTAGGCCGGTCAGGCCATAGCGAGTGAACGCCACTGTCCTCCATAGGATCTGCTATATTGAGTAAACGCCGCTGTCCTTGACAAGATCTGCAATGGTGTGCTGGAAGAGCGATAAAGGATAATTTATGTATTTTACGCACCACCGAGATGAATACCTTCTCGGTGAATGAGAACAGCTGCAGCTTGTTATTGTAGGCCTGACGGGCCATAGAGAGTAAACTCCGCTGTCCTAGATTGAATCTGCGTGGTGGTGCTGGAAGAGAGATAAAGGCTCATTTACATAATGTATGCACCACAGGGCAACTAGCTGTACATCACGTAACATCTCCTCGGTGAATGACAACAGCTGCAGCTTGTTAGAGTAGGCTGATCGGGCGGGCCATAGACAGTGAACTCCTCTGTCCCTCGATGGATCGCTATGTGGTGCTGGAGAGTGATCAAGCTCATTTATAATCTCTCTACACCACCGGAGAAGTAGCTGTATATCAGGAAATACCTCCGAGCTGAATGATTACAGCTGCAGCTTGATAGGGTAGGCTCGTGGGGCCATAGCGAATAAACTCCGCTGTCCTAGATTCAATCGGCTTTGGGGTGCTGGAAGAGAGATAAAGCCGCATTTGTGTCCTCTTCGCACCAGCGGGGTAAGGAATTGTAGAGCAGGAAATAGCTCCACGGTGAATGAGAACATCTGCAGCTTGTTAAGGTAGCCTGGTGGGATCATTGCGAGTGAACTCCGCTCTTCTCGAAGGGATCTGCTTGATGGTGCTGGAAGAGAAATAAAGGCTATACGCACAACGCAGGTAAATATCAGGGAATATCTCCTCGGTGAATGAGAACAGCTGCAGCTTGTTTGGGTAGGCCTTCGGGCCAAAGCGCGAAACTCCGCTGTCTTCGATTGAATCTGATTTGTGCTGCGGGAAGAGAGATGAAGGCTCATTTGTGTCCTATACGCTCCAGCGGAGTAAGTAGGAAATATTAGGAAATATCTCCAGCGTGAATTAGTACAGCTGCAGCTTGTTCCTGTACGCTGGTCGGGACTTAGCGAGTGACCCCCGCTGTTCTCAGAGGTAGGATGTGCTCTGTGTTGCTGGAAAAGAGGTAAAGGCTCACTTGTGTCCTGTAGGCACCAGCGGGGTAAGTCGCCCTATATCAGGGACTATCTCCTGAGTGATAGAGAACAGCTACTGCTCCGTACTGTAGGCCGGTCAGGCCATAGCGAGTGAACGCCACTGTCCTCCATAGGATCTGCTATATTGAGTAAACGCCGCTGTCCTTGACAAGATCTACATTGGTGTGCTGGAAGAGCGATAAAGGATAATTTATGTATTTTACGCACCACCGAGATGAATACCTTCTCGGTGAATGAGAACAGCTGCAGCTTGTTATTGTAGGCCTGACGCGGCCATAGAGAGTAAACTCCGCTGTCCTAGATTGAATCTGCGTGGTGGTGCTGGAAGAGAGATAAGGCTCATTTACATAAGTATGCACCACAGGGGCAACTAGCTGTACATCACGTAACATCTCTCGGTGAATGACAACAGCTGCAGCTTGTTAGAGTAGGCTGATCGGGCGGGCCATAGACAGTGAACTCCTCTGTCCTCGATTAGATCGCTATGTGGTGCTGGAAGAGTGATCAAGGCTCATTTATAATCTCTCTACACCACCGGGGAAGTAGCTGTATATCAGGAAATACCTCCGAGGTGAAGGATTACAGCTGCAGCTTGATAGGGTAGGCTCGTGGGGCCATAGCGAATAAACTCGCTGTCCTAGATTCAATCGGCTTTGGGGTGCTGGAAGAGAGATAAAGCCTCATTCGTGTCCTCTTCGCACCAGCGGGGTAAGGAATTGTAGAGCAGGGAATAGCTCCACGGTGAATGAGAACAGCTGCAGCTTGTTACGGTAGCCTGGTGGGATCATTGCGAGTGAACTCCGCTCTTCTCGAAGGGATCTGCTTGATGGTGCTGGAAGAGAAATAAAGGCTATACGCACAACGCAGGTAATATCAGGGAATATCTCCTCGGTGAATGAGAACAGCTGCAGCTTGTTTGGGTAGGCCTTCGGGCCAAAGCGCGAAAACTCCGCTGTCTTCGATTGAATCTGATTTGTGCTGCGGGAAGAGAGATAAAGGCTCATTTGTGTCCTATACGCTACAGCGGAGTAAGTAGGAAATATTAGGAAATATCTCCAGGGAGAATTAGTACAGCTGCAGCTTGTTCCTGTACGCTGGTCGGGACTTAGCGAGTGAACCCCGCTGTTCTCAGAGGTAGGATGTGCTCTGTGTTGCTGGAAGACAGGTAAAGGCTCACTTGTGTCCTGTAGGCACCAGCGGGGTATGTCGCCCTTTATCAGGGACTATCTCCTGAGTGAATGAGAACAGCTGCTGCTCCGTACTGTAGGCCGGTCAGGCCATAGCGAGTGAACGCCACTGTCCTCCATAGGATCTGCTATATTGAGTAAACGCCGCTGTCCTTGACAAGATCTGCATTGGTGTGCTGGAAGAGCGATAAAGGATAATTTTGTATTTTACGCACCACCTAGATGAATACCTTCTCGGTGAATGAGAACACTGCAGCTTGTTATTGTAGGCCTGATGGGCATAGAGAGTAAACTCGGCTGTCCTAGATTGAATCTGCGTGGTGGTGCTGGAAGAGAGATAAAGGCTCATTTACATAATGTATGCACCACAGGGGCAACTACCTGTACATCACGTAACATCTCCTCGGTGAATGACAACAGCTGCAGCTTGTTACAGTAGGCTGATCGGGCGGGCCATAGACAGTGAACTCCTCTGTCCTCGATTGGATCGCTATGTGGTGCTGGAAGAGTGATCAAGGCTCATTTATAATCTCTCTACACCACCGGGGAAGTAGCTGTATATCAGGAAATACCTCCGAGCTGAATGATTACAGCTGCAGCTTGATAGGGTAGGCTCGTGGGGCCATAGCGAATAAACTCCGCTGTCCTAGATTCAATCGGCTTTGGAGTGCTGGAAGAGAGATAAAGCCTCATTTGTGTCCTCTTCGCACCAGCGGGGTAAGGAATTGTAGAGCAGGAAATAGCTCCAAGGTGAATGAGAACAGCTGCAGCTTGTTACGGTAGCCTGGTGGGATCATTGCGAGTGAACTCCGCTCTTCTCGAAGGGATCTGCTTGATGGTGCTGGAAGAGAAATAAAGGCTATACGCACAACGCAGTTAAATATCAGGGAATATCTCCTCGGTGAATGAGAACAGCTGCAGCTTGTTTGGGTAGGCCTTCGGGCCAAAGCGCGAAAACTCCACTGTCTTCGATTGAATCTGATTTGTGCTGCGGGAAGAGAGATGAAGGCTCATTTGTGTCCTATACGCTCCAGCGGAGTAAGTAGGAAATATTAGGAAATATCTCCAGGGTGAATTAGTACAGCTGCAGCTTGTTCCTGTACGCTGGTCGGGACTTAGCGAGTGACCCCCGCTGTTCTCAGAGGCAGGATGTGCTCTGTGTTGCTGAAGAGAGGTAAAGGCTCACTAGTGTCCTGTAGGCACCAGCGGGGTAAGTCGCCCTATATCAGGGACTATCTCCTGAGTGATAGAGAACAGCTGCTGCTCCGTACTGTAGGCCGGTCAGGCCATAGCGAGTGAACGCCACTGTCCTCCATAGGATCTGCTATATTGAGTAAACGCCGCTGTCCTTGACAAGATCTGCAATGGTGTGCTGGAAGAGCGATAAAGGATAATTTATGTATTTTACGCACCACCGAGATGAATACCTTCTCGGTGAATGAGAACAGCTGCAGCTTGTTATTGTAGGCCTGACGGGCCATAGAGAGTAAACTCCGCTGTCCTAGATTGAATCTGCGTGGTGGTGCTGGAAGAGAGATAAAGGCTCATTTACATAATGTATGCACCACAGGGCAACTAGCTGTACATCACGTAACATCTCCTCGGTGAATGACAACAGCTGCAGCTTGTTAGAGTAGGCTGATCGGGCGGGCCATAGACAGTGAACTCCTCTGTCCTCGATTGGATCGCTATGTGGTGCTGGAAGAGTGATCAAGGCTCATTTATAATCTCTCTACACCACCGGAGAAGTAGCTGTATATCAGGAAATACCTCCGAGCTGAATGATTACAGCTGCAGCTTGATAGGGTAGGCTCGTGGGGCCATAGCGAATAAACTCCGCTGTCCTAGATTCAATCGGCTTTGGGGTGCTGGAAGAGAGATAAAGCCGCATTTGTGTCCTCTTCGCACCAGCGGGGTAAGGAATTGTAGAGCAGGAAATAGCTCCACGGTGAATGAGAACATCTGCAGCTTGTTAAGGTAGCCTGGTGGGATCATTGCGAGTGAACTCCGCTCTTCTCGAAGGGATCTGCTTGATGGTGCTGGAAGAGAAATAAAGGCTATACGCACAACGCAGGTAAATATCAGGGAATATCTCCTCGGTGAATGAGAACAGCTGCAGCTTGTTTGGGTAGGCCTTCGGGCCAAAGCGCGAAAACTCCGCTGTCTTCGATTGAATCTGATTTGTGCTGCGGGAAGAGAGATGAAGGCTCATTTGTGTCCTATACGCTCCAGCGGAGTAAGTAGGAAATATTAGGAAATATCTCCAGCGTGAATTAGTACAGCTGCAGCTTGTTCCTGTACGCTGGTCGGGACTTAGCGAGTGACCCCCGCTGTTCTCAGAGGTAGGATGTGCTCTGTGTTGCTGGAAAAGAGGTAAAGGCTCACTTGTGTCCTGTAGGCACCAGCGGGGTAAGTCGCCCTATATCAGGACTATCTCCTGAGTGATAGAGAACAGCTACTGCTCCGTACTGTAGGCCGGTCAGGCCATAGCGAGTGAACGCCACTGTCCTCCATAGGATCTGCTATATTGAGTAAACGCCGCTGTCCTTGACAAGATCTACATTGGTGTGCTGGAAGAGCGATAAAGGATAATTTATGTATTTACGCACCACCGAGATGAATACCTTCTCGGTGAATGAGAACAGCTGCAGCTTGTTATTGTAGGCCTGATGGGCCATAGAGAGTAAACTCCGCTGTCTAGATTGAATCTGCGTGGTGGTGCTGGAAGAGAGATAAGGCTCATTTACATAATGTATGCACCACAGGGGCAACTAGCTGTACATCACGTAACATCTCCTCGGTGAATGACAACAGCTGCAGCTTGTTAGAGTAGGCTGATCGGGCGGGCCATAGACAGTGAACTCCTCTGTCCTCGATTGGATCGCTATGTGGTGCTGGAAGAGTGATCAAGGCTCATTTATAATCTCTCTACACCACCGGGGAAGTAGCTGTATATCAGGAAATACCTCCGAGCTGAATGATTACAGCTGCAGCTTGATAGGGTAGGCTCGTGGGGCCATAGCGAATAAACTCCGCTGTCCTAGATTCAATCGGCTTTGGAGTGCTGGAAGAGAGATAAAGCCTCATTTGTGTCCTCTTCGCACCAGCGGGGTAAGGAATTGTAGAGCAGGAAATAGCTCCACGGTGAATGAGAACAGCTGCAGCTTGTTACGGTAGCCTGGTGGGATCATTGCGAGTGAACTCCGCTCTTCTCGAAGGGATCTGCTTGATGGTGCTGGAAGAGAAATAAAGGCTATACGCACAACGCAGGTAAATATCAGGGAATATCTCCTCGGTGAATGAGAACAGCTGCAGTTTGTTTGGGTAGGCCTTCGGGCCAAAGCGCGAAAACTCCACTGTCTTCGATTGAATCTGATTTGTGCTGCGGGAAGAGAGATGAAGGCTCATTTGTGTCCTATACGCTCCAGCGGAGTAAGTAGGAAATATTAGGAAATATCTCCAGGGTGAATTAGTACAGCTGCAGCTTGTTCCTGTACGCTGGTCGGGACTTAGCGAGTGACCCCCGCTGTTCTCAGAGGCAGGATGTGCTCTGTGTTGCTGGAAGAGAGGTAAAGGCTCACTAGTGTCCTGTAGGCACCAGCGGGGTAAGTCGCCCTATATCAGGGACTATCTCCTGAGTGATAGAGAACAGCTGCTGCTCCGTACTGTAGGCCGGTCAGGCCATAGCGAGTGAACGCCACTGTCCTCCATAGGATCTGCTATATTGAGTAAACGCCGCTGTCCTTGACAAGATCTGCAATGGTGTGCTGGAAGAGCGATAAAGGATAATTTATGTATTTTACGCACCACCGAGATGAATACCTTCTCGGTGAATGAGAACAGCCTGCAGCTTGTTATTGTAGGCCTGACGGGCCATAGAGAGTAAACTCCGCTGTCCTAGATTGAATCTGCGTGGTGGTGCTGGAAGAGAGATAAAGGCTCATTTACATAATGTATGCACCACAGGGCAACCAGCTGTACATCACGTAACATGTCCTCGGTGAATGACAACAGCTGCAGCTTGTTAGAGTAGGCTGATCGGGGCGGGCCATAGACAGTGAACTCCTCTGTCCTCGATTGGATCGCTATGTGGTGCTGGAAGAGTGATCAAGGCTCATTTATAATCTCTCTACACCACCGGGGAAGTAGCTGTATATCAGGAAATACCTCCGAGCTGAATGATTACAGCTGCAGCTTGATAGGGTAGGCTCGTGGGGCCATAGCGAATAAACTCCGCTGTCCTAGATTCAATCGGCTTTGGGGTGCTGGAAGAGAGATAAAGCCTCATTTGTGTCCTCTTCGCACCAGCGGGGTAAGGAATTGTAGAGCAGGAAATAGCTCCACGGTGAATGAGAACAGCTGCAGCTTGTTAAGGTAGCCTGGTGGGATCATTGCGAGTGAACTCCGCTCTTCTCGAAGGGATCTGCATGATGGTGCTGAAAGAGAAATGAAGGCTATACGCACAACGCAGGTAAATATCAGGGAATATCTCCTCGGTGAATGAGAACAGCTGCAGCTTGTTTGGGGTAGGCCTTCGGGCCAAAGCGCGAAAACTCCGCTGTCTTCGATTGAATCTGATTTGTGCTGCGGGAAGAGAGATAAAGGCTCATTTGCGAAAACTCCGCTGTCTTCGATTGAATCTGATTTGTGCTGCGGGAAGAGAGATAAAGGCTCATTTGTGTCCTATACGCTCCAGCGGAGTAAGTAGGAAATATTAGGAAATATCTCCAGGGTGAATTAGTACAGCTGCAGCTTGTTCCTGTACGCTGGTCGGGACTTAGCGAGTGACCCCCGCTGTTCTCAGAGGCAGGATGTGCTCTGTGTTGCTGGAAGAGAGGTAAAGGCTCACTAGTGTCCTGTAGGCACCAGAGGGGTAAGTCGCCCTATCCAGGGACTATCTCCTGAGTGAATGAGAACAGCTGCTGCTCTGTACTGTAGGCCGGTCAGGCCAATAGCGAGTGAACGCCACTGTCCTCCATAGGATCTGCTATATTGAGTAAACGCCGCTGTCCTTGACAAGATCTGCATTGGTGTGCTGGAAGAGCGATAAGGATAATTTATGTATTTTACGCACCACCGAGATGAATACCTTCTCGTGAATGAGAACAGCTGCAGCTTGTTATTGTAGGCCTGATGGGCCATAGAGAGTAAACTCCGCTGTCCTAGATTGAATCTGCGTGGTGGTGCTGGAAGAGAGATAAAGGCTCATTTACATAATGTATGCACCACAGGGGCAACTAGCTGTACATCACGTAACATCTCCTCGGTGAATGACAACAGCTGCAGCTTGTTAGAGTAGGCTGATCGGGCGGGCCATAGACAGTGAACTCCTCTGTCCTCGATTGGATCGCTATGTGGTGCTGGAAGAGTGATCATGGCTCATTTGTAATCTCTCTACACCACCGGGGAAGTAGCTGTATATCAGGAAATACCTCCGAGCTGAATGATTACAGCTGCAGCTTGATAGGGTAGGCTCGTGGGGCCATAGCGAATAAACTCCGCTGTCCTAGATTCAATCGGCTTTGGAGTGCTGGAAGAGAGATAAAGCCTCATTTGTGTCCTCTTCGCACCAGCGGGTAAGGAATTGTAGAGCAGGAAATAGCTCCACGGTGAATGAGAACAGCTGCAGCTTGTTACGGTAGCCTGGTGGGATCATTGCGAGTGAACTCCGCTCTTCTCGAAGGGATCTGCTTGATGGTGCTGGAAGAGAAATAAAGGCTATACGCACAACGCAGGTAAATATCAGGGAATATCTCCTCGGTGAATGAGAACAGCTGCAGTTTGTTTGGGTAGGCCTTCGGGCCAAAGCGCGAAAACTCCACTGTCTTCGATTGAATCTGATTTGTGCTGCGGGAAGAGAGATGAAGGCTCATTTGTGTCCTATACGCTCCAGCGGAGTAAGTAGGAAATATTAGGAAATATCTCCAGGGTGAATTAGTACAGCTGCAGCTTGTTCCTGTACGCTGGTCGGGACTTAGCGAGTGACCCCCGCTGTTCTCAGAGGCAGGATGTGCTCTGTGTTGCTGGAAGAGAGGTAAAGGCTCACTAGTGTCCTGTAGGCACCAGCGGGGTAAGTCGCCCTATATCAGGGACTATCTCCTGAGTGATAGAGAACAGCTGCTGCTCCGTACTGTAGGCCGGTCAGGCCATAGCGAGTGAACGCCACTGTCCTCCATAGGATCTGCTATATTGAGTAAACGCCGCTGTCCTTGACAAGATCTGCAATGGTGTGCTGGAAGAGCGATAAAGGATAATTTATGTATTTTACGCACCACCGAGATGAATACCTTCTCGGTGAATGAGAACAGCTGCAGCTTGGTTATTGTAGGCCTGACGGGCCATAGAGAGTAAACTCCGCTGTCCTAGATTGAATCTGCGTGGTGGTGCTGGAAGAGAGATAAAGGCTCATTTACATAATGTATGCACCACAGGGCAACTAGCTGTACATCACGTAACATGTCCTCGGTGAATGACAACAGCTGCAGCTTGTTAGAGTAGGCTGATCGGGCGGGCCATAGACAGTGAACTCCTCTGTCCTCGATTGGATCGCTATGTGGTGCTGGAAGAGTGATCAAGGCTCATTTATAATCTCTCTACACCACCGGGGAAGTAGCTGTATATCAGGAAATACCTCCGAGCTGAATGATTACAGCTGCAGCTTGATAGGGTAGGCTCGTGGGGCCATAGCGAATAAACTCCGCTGTCCTAGATTCAATCGGCTTTGGGGTGCTGGAAGAGAGATAAAGCCTCATTTGTGTCCTCTTCGCACCAGCGGGGTAAGGAATTGTAGAGCAGGAAATAGCTCCACGGTGAATGAGAACAGCTGCAGCTTGTTAAGGTAGCCTGGTGGGATCATTGCGAGTGAACTCCGCTCTTCTCGAAGGGATCTGCATGATGGTGCTGAAAGAGAAATGAAGGCTATACGCACAACGCAGGTAAATATCAGGGAATATCTCCTCGGTGAATGAGAACAGCTGCAGCTTGTTTGGGTAGGCCTTCGGGCCAAAGCGCGAAAACTCCGCTGTCTTCGATTGAATCTGATTTGTGCTGCGGGAAGAGAGATAAAGGCTCATTTGCGAAAACTCCGCTGTCTTCGATTGAATCTGATTTGTGCTGCGGGAAGAGAGATAAAGGCTCATTGTGTCCTATACGCTCCAGCGGAGTAAGTAGGAAATATTAGGAAATATCTCCAGGGTGAATTAGTACAGCTGCAGCTTGTTCCTGTACGCTGGTCGGGACTTAGCGAGTGACCCCCGCTGTTCTCAGAGGCAGGATGTGCTCTGTGTTGCTGGAAGAGAGGTAAAGGCTCACTAGTGTCCTGTAGGCACCAGAGGGGTAAGTCGCCCTATATCAGGGACTATCTCCTGAGTGAATGAGAACAGCTGCTGATCTGTACTGTAGGCCGGTCAGGCCATAGCGAGTGAACGCCACTGTCCTCCATAGGATCTGCTATATTGAGTAAACGCCGCTGTCCTTGACAAGATCTGCATTGGTGTGCTGGAAGAGCGATAAAGGATAATTTATGTATTTTACGCACCACCGAGATGAATACCTTCTCGTGAATGAGAAGGCTGCAGCTTGTTATTGTAGGCCTGATGGGCCATAGAGAGTAAACTCCGCTGTCCTAGATTGAATCTGCGTGGTGGTGCTGAAAGAGAGATAAAGGCTCATTTACATAATGTATGCACCACAGGGGCAACTAGCTGTACATCACGTAACATCTCCTCGGTGAATGACAACAGCTGCAGCTTGTTAGAGTAGGCTGATCGGGCGGGCCATAGACAGTGAACTCCTCTGTCCTCGATTGGATCGCTATGTGGTGCTGGAAGAGTGATCAAGGCTCATTTATAATCTCTCTACACCACCGGGGAAGTAGCTGTATATCAGGAAATACCTCCGAGCTGAATGATTACAGCTGCAGCTTGATAGGGTAGGCTCGTGGGGCCATAGCGAAATAAACTCCGCTGTCCTAGATTCAATCAGCTTTGGAGTGCTGGAAGAGAGATAAAGCCTCATTTGTGTCCTCTTCGCACCAGCGGGGTAAGGAATTGTAGAGCAGAAATAGCTCCACGGTGAATGAGAACAGCTGCAGCTGGTTAAGGTAGCCTGCTGGGATCATTGCGAGTGAACTCCGCTCTTCTCGAAGGGATCTGCATGATGGTGCTGAAAGAGAAATGAAGGCTATACGCACAACGCAGGTAAATATCAGGGAATATCTCCTCGGTGAATGAGAACAGCTGCAGCTTGTTTGGGTAGGCCTTCGGGCCAAAGCGCGAAAACTCCGCTGTCTTCGATTGAATCTGATTTGTGCTGCGGGAAGAGAGATAAAGGCTCATTTGTGTCCTATACGCTCCAGCGGAGTAAGTAGGAAATATTAGGAAATATCTCCAGGGTGAATTAGTACAGCTGCAGCTTGTTCCTGTACGCTGGTCGGGACTTAGCGAGTGACCCCCGCTGTTCTCAGAGGCAGGATGTGCTCTGTGTTGCTGGAAGAGAGGTAAAGGCTCACTAGTGTCCTGTAGGCACCAGAGGGGTAAGTCGCCCTATATCAGGGACTATCTCCTGAGTGAATGAGAACAGCTGCTGCTCTGTACTGTAGGCCGGTCAGGCCATAGCGAGTGAACGCCACTGTCCTCCATAGGATCTGCTATATTGAGTAAACGCCGCTGTCCTTGACAAGATCTGCATTGGTGTGCTGGAAGAGCGATAAAGGATATTTATGTATTTTACGCACCACCGAGATGAATACCTTCTCGGTGAATGAGAACAGCTGCAGCTTGTTATTGTAGGCCTGATGGGCCATAGAGAGTAAACTCCGCTGTCCTAGATTGAATCTGCGTGGTGGTGCTGGAAGAGAGATAAAGGCTCATTTACATAATGTATGCACCACAGGGGCAACTAGCTGTACATCACGTAACATCTCCTCGGTGAATGACAACAGCTGCAGCTTGTTAGAGTAGGCTGATCGGGCGGGCCATAGACAGTGAACTCCTCTGTCCTCGATTGGATCGCTATGTGGTGCTGGAAGAGTGATCAAGGCTCATTTATAATCTCTCTACACCACCGGGGAAGTAGCTGTATATCAGGAAATACCTCCGAGCTGAATGATTACAGCTGCAGCTTGATAGGGTAGGCTCGTGGGGCCATAGCGAATAAACTCCGCTGTCCTAGATTCAATCGGCTTTGGAGTGCTGGAAGAGAGATAAAGCCTCATTTGTGTCCTCTTCGCACCAGCGGGTAAGGAATTGTAGAGCAGGAAATAGCTCCACGGTGAATGAGAACAGCTGCAGCTTGTTACGGTAGCTGGTGGGATCATTGCGAGTGAACTCCGCTCTTCTCGAAGGGATCTGCTTGATGGTGCTGGAGAGAAATAAAGGCTATACGCACAACGCAGGTAAATATCAGGGAATATCTCCTCGGTGAATGAGAACAGCTGCAGTTTGTTTGGGTAGGCCTTCGGCCAAAGCGCGAAAACTCCACTGTCTTCGATTGAATCTGATTTGTGCTGCGGGAAGAGAGATGAAGGCTCATTTGTGTCCTATACGCTCCAGCGGAGTAAGTAGGAAATATTAGGAAATATCTCCAGGGTGAATTAGTACAGCTGCAGCTTGTTCCTGTACGCTGGTCGGGACTTAGCGAGTGACCCCCGCTGTTCTCAGAGGCAGGATGTGCTCTGTGTTGCTGGAAGAGAGGTAAAGGCTCACTAGTGTCCTGTAGGCACCAGAGGGGTAAGTCGCCCTATATCAGGGACTATCTCCTGAGTGAATGAGAACAGCTGCTGCTCTGTACTGTAGGCCGGTCAGGCCATAGCGAGTGAACGCCACTGTCCTCCATAGGATCTGCTATATTGAGTAAACGCCCGCTGTCCTTGACAAGATCTGCATTGGTGTGCTGGAAGAGCGATAAAGGATAATTTATGTATTTTACGCACCACCGAGATGAATACCTTCTCGGTGAATGAGAACAGCTGCAGCTTGTTATTGTAGGCCTGATGGGCCATAGAGAGTAAACTCCGCTGTCCTAGATTGAATCTGCGTGGTGGTGCTGGAAGAGAGATAAAGGCTCATTTACATAATGTATGCACCACAGGGGCAACTAGCTGTACATCACGTAACATCTCCTCGGTGAATGACAACAGCTGCAGCTTGTTAGAGTAGGCTGATCGGGCGGGCCATAGACAGTGAACTCCTCTGTCCTCGATTGGATCGCTATGTGGTGCTGGAAGAGTGATCAAGGCTCATTTGTAATCTCTCTACACCACCGGGGAAGTAGCTGTATATCAGGAAATACCTCCGAGCTGAATGATTACAGCTGCAGCTTGATAGGGTAGGCTCGTGGGGCCATAGCGAATAAACTCCGCTGTCCTAGATTCAATCGGCTTTGGAGTGCTGGAAGAGAGATAAAGCCTCATTTGTGTCCTCTTCGCACCAGCGGGGTAAGGAATTGTAGAGCAGGAAATAGCTCCACGGTGAATGAGAACAGCTGCAGCTTGTTACGGTAGCCTGGTGGGATCATTGCGAGTGAACTCCGCTCTTCTCGAAGGGATCTGCTTGATGGTGCTGGAAGAGAAATAAAGGCTATACGCACAACGCAGGTAAATATCAGGGAATATCTCCTCGGTGAATGAGAACAGCTGCAGTTTGTTTGGGTAGGCCTTCGGGCCAAAGCGCGAAAACTCCACTGTCTTCGATTGAATCTGATTTG
The DNA here is from genome assembly GCF_023159225.1 of Perognathus longimembris pacificus. Classification (NCBI taxonomy): domain Eukaryota; kingdom Metazoa; phylum Chordata; class Mammalia; order Rodentia; family Heteromyidae; genus Perognathus; species Perognathus longimembris. The sequence goes on along the minus strand of NW_025960648.1, from coordinate 14,195 downwards.
TGCTGCGGGAAGAGAGATGAAGGCTCATTTGTGTCCTATTACGCTCCAGCGGAGTAAGTAGGAAATATTAGGAAATATCTCCAGGGTGAATTAGTACAGCTGCAGCTTGTTCCTGTACGCTGGTCGGGACTTAGCGAGTGACCCCCGCTGTTCTCAGAGGCAGGATGTGCTCTGTGTTGCTGGAAGAGAGGTAAAGGCTCACTAGTGTCCTGTAGGCACCAGCGGGGTAAGTCGCCCTATATCAGGGACTATCTCCTGAGTGATAGAGAACAGCTGCTGCTCCGTACTGTAGGGCCGGTCAGGCCATAGCGAGTGAACGCCACTGTCCTCCATAGGATCTGCTATATTGAGTAAACGCCGCTGTCCTTGACAAGATCTGCAATGGTGTGCTGGAAGAGCGATAAAGGATAATTTATGTATTTTTACGCACCACCGAGATGAATACCTTCTCGGTGAATGAGAACAGCTGCAGCTTGTTATTGTAGGCCTGACGGGCCATAGAGAGTAAACTCCGCTGTCCTAGATTGAATCTGCGTGGTGGTGCTGGAAGAGAGATAAAGGCTCATTTACATAATGTATGCACCACAGGGCAACTAGCTGTACATCACGTAACATGTCCTCGGTGAATGACAACAGCTGCAGCTTGTTAGAGTAGGCTGATCGGGCGGGCCATAGACAGTGAACTCCTCTGTCCTCGATTGGATCGCTATGTGGTGCTGGAAGAGTGATCAAGGCTCATTTATAATCTCTCTACACCACCGGGGAAGTAGCTGTATATCAGGAAATACCTCCGAGCTGAATGATTACAGCTGCAGCTTGATAGGGTAGGCTCGTGGGGCCATAGCGAATAAACTCCGCTGTCCTAGATTCAATCGGCTTTGGGGTGCTGGAAGAGAGATAAAGCCTCATTTGTGTCCTCTTCGCACCAGCGGGGTAAGGAATTGTAGAGCAGGAAATAGCTCCACGGTGAATGAGAACAGCTGCAGCTTGTAAGGTAGCCTGGTGGGATCATTGCGAGTGAACTCCGCTCTTCTCGAAGGGATCTGCATGATGGTGCTGAAAGAGAAATGAAGGCTATACGCACAACGCAGGTAAATATCAGGGAATATCTCCTCGGTGAATGAGAACAGCTGCAGCTTGTTTGGGTAGGCCTTCGGGCCAAAGCGCGAAAACTCCGCTGTCTTCGATTGAATCTGATTTGTGCTGCGGGAAGAGAGATAAAGGCTCATTTGCGAAAACTCCGCTGTCTTCGATTGAATCTGATTTGTGCTGCGGGAAGAGAGATAAAGGCTCATTTGTGTCCTATACGCTCCAGCGGAGTAAGTAGGAAATATTAGGAAATATCTCCAGGGTGAATTAGTACAGCTGCAGCTTGTTCCTGTACGCTGGTCGGGGACTTAGCGAGTGACCCCCGCTGTTCTCAGAGGCAGGATGTGCTCTGTGTTGCTGGAAGAGAGGTAAAGGCTCACTAGTGTCCTGTAGGGACCAGAGGGGTAAGTCGCCCTATATCAGGGACTATCTCCTGAGTGAATGAGAACAGCTGCTGATCTGTACTGTAGGCCGGTCAGGCCATAGCGAGTGAACGCCACTGTCCTCCATAGGATCTGCTATATTGAGTAAACGCCGCTGTCCTTGACAAGATCTGCATTGGTGTGCTGGAAGAGCGATAAAGGATAATTTATGTATTTTACGCACCACCGAGATGAATACCTTCTCGGTGAATGAGAACAGCTGCAGCTTGTTATTGTAGGCCTGATGGGCCATAGAGAGTAAACTCCGCTGTCCTAGATTGAATCTGCGTGGTGGTGCTGGAAGAGAGATAAAGGCTCATTTACATAATGTATGCACCACAGGGGCAACTAGCTGTACATCACGTAACATCTCCTCGGTGAATGACAACAGCTGCAGCTTGTTAGAGTAGGCTGATCGGGCGGGCCATAGACAGTGAACTCCTCTGTCCTCGATTGGATCGCTATGTGGTGCTGGAAGAGTGATCAAGGCTCATTTATAATCTCTCTACACCACCGGGGAAGTAGCTGTATATCAGGAAATACCTCCGAGCTGAATGATTACAGCTGCAGCTTGATAGGGTAGGCTCGTGGGGCCATAGCGAATAAACTCCGCTGTCCTAGATTCAATCGGCTTTGGAGTGCTGGAAGAGAGATAAAGCCTCATTTGTGTCCTCTTCGCACCAGCGGGGTAAGGAATTGTAGAGCAGGAAATAGCTCCACGGTGAATGAGAACAGCTGCAGCTTGTTACGGTAGCCTGGTGGGATCATTGCGAGTGAACTCCGCTCTTCTCGAAGGGATCTGCTTGATGGTGCTGGAAGAGAAATAAAGGCTATACGCACAACGCAGGTAAATATCAGGGAATATCTCCTCGGTGAATGAGAACAGCTGCAGTTTGTTTGGGTAGGCCTTCGGGCCAAAGCGCGAAAACTCCACTGTCTTCGATTGAATCTGATTTGTGCTGCGGGAAGAGAGATGAAGGCTCATTTGTGTCCTATACGCTCCAGCGGAGTAAGTAGGAAATATTAGGAAATATCTCCAGGGTGAATTAGTACAGCTGCAGCTTGTTCCTGTACGCTGGTCGGGACTTAGCGAGTGACCCCCGCTGTTCTCAGAGGCAGGATGTGCTCTGTGTTGCTGGAAGAGAGGTAAAGGCTCACTAGTGTCCTGTAGGCACCAGCGGGGTAAGTCGCCCTATATCAGGGACTATCTCCTGAGTGATAGAGAACAGCTGCTGCTCCGTACTGTAGGCCGGTCAGGCCATAGCGAGTGAACGCCACTGTCCTCCATAGGATCTGCTATATTGAGTAAACGCCGCTGTCCTTGACAAGATCTGCAATGGTGTGCTGGAAGAGCGATAAAGGATAATTTATGTATTTTACGCACCACCGAGATGAATACCATCTCGGTGAATGAGAACAGCTGCAGCTTGTTATTGTAGGCCTGACGGGCCATAGAGAGTAAACTCCGCTGTCCTAGATTGAATCTGCGTGGTGGTGCTGGAAGAGAGATAAAGGCTCATTTACATAATGTATGCACCACAGGCAACTAGCTGTACATCACGTAACATGTCCTCGGTGAATGACAACAGCTGCAGCTTGTTAGAGTAGGCTGATCGGGCGGGCCATAGACAGTGAACTCCTCTGTCCTCGATTGGATCGCTATGTGGTGCTGGAAGAGTGATCAAGGCTCATTTATAATCTCTCTACACCACCGGGGAAGTAGCTGTATATCAGGAAATACCTCCGAGCTGAATGATTACAGCTGCAGCTTGATAGGGTAGGCTCGAGGGGCCATAGCGAATAAACTCCGCTGTCCTAGATTCAATCGGCTTTGGGGTGCTGGAAGAGAGATAAAGCCTCATTTGTGTCCTCTTCGCACCAGCGGGATAAGGAATTGTAGAGCAGGAAATAGCTCCACGGTGAATGAGAACAGCTGCAGCTTGTTAAGGTAGCCTGGTGGGATCATTGCGAGTGAACTCCGCTCTTCTCGAAGGGATCTGCATGATGGTGCTGAAAGAGAAATGAAGGCTATACGCACAACGCAGGTAAATATCAGGGAATATCTCCTCGGTGAATGAGAACAGCTGCAGCTTGTTTGGGTAGGCCTTCGGGCCAAAGCGCGAAAAACTCCGCTGTCTTCGATTGAATCTGATTTGTGCTGCGGGAAGAGAGATAAAGGCTCATTTGTGTCCTATACGCTCCAGCGGAGTAAGTAGGAAATATTAGGAAATATCTCCAGGGTGAATTAGTACAGCTGCAGCTTGTTCCTTTACGCTGGTCGGGACTTAGCGAGTGACCCCCGCTGTTCTCAGAGGCAGGATGTGCTCTGTGTTGCTGAAGAGAGGTAAAGGCTCACTAGTGTCCTGTAGGCACCAGAGGGGTAAGTCGCCCTATATCAGGGACTATCTCCTGAGTGAATGAGAACAGCTGCTGCTCTGTACTGTAGGCCGGTCAGGCCATAGCGAGTGAACGCCACTGTCCTCCATAGGATCTGCTATATTGAGTAAACGCCGCTGTCCTTGACAAGATCTGCAATGGTGTGCTGGAAGAGCGATAAAGGATAATTTATGTATTTTACGCACCACCGAGATGAATACCTTCTCGGTGAATGAGAACAGCTGCAGCTTGTTATTGTAGGCCTGACGGGCCATAGAGAGTAAACTCCGCTGTCCTAGATTGAATCTGCGTGGTGGTGCTGGAAGAGAGATAAAGGCTCATTTACATAATGTATGCACCACAGGGCAACTAGCTGTACATCACGTAACATGTCCTCGGTGAATGACAACAGCTGCAGCTTGTTAGAGTAGGCTGATCGGCGGGCCATAGACAGTGAACTCCTCTGTCCTCGATTGGATCGCTATGTGGTGCTGGAAGAGTGATCAAGGCTCATTTATAATCTCTCTACACCACCAGGGAAGTAGCTGTATATCAGGAAATACCTCCGAGCTGAATGATTACAGCTGCAGCTTGATAGGGTAGGCTCGTGGGGCCATAGCGAATAAACTCCGCTGTCCTAGATTCAATCGGCTTTGGGGTGCTGGAAGAGAGATAAAGCCTCATTTGTGTCCTCTTCGCACCAGCGGGGTAAGGAATTGTAGAGCAGGAAATAGCTCCACGGTGAATGAGAACAGCTGCAGCTTGTTAAGGTAGCCTGGTGGGATCATTGCGAGTGAACTCCGCTCTTCTCGAAGGGATCTGCATGATGGTGCTGAAAGAGAAATGAAGGCTATACGCACAACGCAGGTAAATATCAGGGAATATCTCCTCGGTGAATGAGAACAGCTGCAGCTTGTTTGGGTAGGCCTTCGGGCCAAAGCGCGAAAACTCCGCTGTCTTCGATTGAATCTGATTTGTGCTGCGGGAAGAGAGATGAAGGCTCATTTGTGTCCTATACGCTCCAGCGGAGTAAGTAGGAAATATTAGGAAATATCTCCAGGGTGAATTAGTACAGCTGCAGCTTGTTCCTTTACGCTGGTCGGGACTTAGCGAGTGACCCCCGCTGTTCTCAGAGGCAGGATGTGCTCTGTGTTGCTGGAAGAGAGGTAAAGGCTCACTAGTGTCCTGTAGGCACCAGAGGGGTAAGTCGCCCTATATCAGGGACTATCTCCTGAGTGATAGAGAACAGCTGCTGCTCCGTACTGTAGGCCGGTCAGGCCATAGCGAGTGAACGCCACTGTCCTCCATAGGATCTGCTATATTGAGTAAACGCCGCTGTCCTTGACAAGATCTGCAATGGTGTGCTGGAAGAGCGATAAAGGATAATTTATGTATTTTACGCACCACCGAGATGAATACCTTCTCGGTGAATGAGAACAGCTGCAGCTTGTTATTGTAGGCCTGACGGGCCATAGAGAGTAAACTCCGCTGTCCTAGATTGAATCTGCGTGGTGGTGCTGGAAGAGAGATAAAGGCTCATTTACATAATGTATGCACCACAGGGCAACTAGCTGTACATCACGTAACATGTCCTCGGTGAATGACAACAGCTGCAGCTTGTTAGAGTAGGCTGATCGGGCGGGCCATAGACAGTGAACTCCTCTGTCCTCGATTGGATCGCTATGTGGTGCTGGAAGAGTGATCAAGGCTCATTTATAATCTCTCTACACCACCGGGGAAGTAGCTGTATATCAGGAAATACCTCCGAGCTGAATGATTACAGCTGCAGCTTGATAGGGTAGGCTCGTGGGGCCATAGCGAATAAACTCCGCTGTCCTAGATTCAATCGGCTTTGGGGTGCTGGAAGAGAGATAAAGCCTCATTTGTGTCCTCTTCGCACCAGCGGGGTAAGGAATTGTAGAGCAGGAAATAGCTCCACGGTGAATGAGAACAGCTGCAGCTTGTTAAGGTAGCCTGGTGGGATCATTGCGAGTGAACTCCGCTCTTCTCGAAGGGATCTGCATGATGGTGCTGAAAGAGAAATGAAGGCTATACGCACAACGCAGGTAAATATCAGGGAATATCTCCTCGGTGAATGAGAACAGCTGCAGCTTGTTTGGGTAGGCCTTCGGGCCAAAGCGCGAAAACTCCGCTGTCTTCGATTGAATCTGATTTGTGCTGCGGGAAGAGAGATAAAGGCTCATTTGTGTCCTATACGCTCCAGCGGAGTAAGTAGGAAATATTAGGAAATATCTCCAGGGTGAATTAGTACAGCTGCAGCCTTGTTCCTTTACGCTGGTCGGGACTTAGCGAGTGACCCCCGCTGTTCTCAGAGGCAGGATGTGCTCTGTGTTGCTGGAAGAGAGGGTAAAGGCTCACTAGTGTCCTGTAGGCACCAGAGGGGTAAGTCGCCCTATATCAGGGGACTATCTCCTGAGTGAATGAGAACAGCTGCTGCTCTGTACTGTAGGCCGGTCAGGCCATAGCGAGTGAACGCCACTGTCCTCCATAGGATCTGCTATATTGAGTAAACGCCGCTGTCCTTGACAAGATCTGCAATGGTGTGCTGGAAGAGCGATAAAGGATAATTTATGTATTTTACGCACCACCGAGATGAATACCTTCTCGGTGAATGAGAACAGCTGCAGCTTGTTATTGTAGGCCTGACGGGCCATAGAGAGTAAACTCCGCTGTCCTAGATTGAATCTGCGTGGTGGTGCTGGAAGAGAGATAAAGGCTCATTTACATAATGTATGCACCACAGGGCAACTAGCTGTACATCACGTAACATGTCCTCGGTGAATGACAACAGCTGCAGCTTGTTAGAGTAGGCTGATCGGGCGGGCCATAGACAGTGAACTCCTCTGTCCTCGATTGGATCGCTATGTGGTGCTGGAAGAGTGATCAAGGCTCATTTATAATCTCTCTACACCACCAGGGAAGTAGCTGTATATCAGGAAATACCTCCGAGCTGAATGATTACAGCTGCAGCTTGATAGGGTAGGCTCGTGGGGCCATAGCGAATAAACTCCGCTGTCCTAGATTCAATCGGCTTTGGGGTGCTGGAAGAGAGATAAAGCCTCATTTGTGTCCTCTTCGCACCAGCGGGGTAAGGAATTGTAGAGCAGGAAATAGCTCCACGGTGAATGAGAACAGCTGCAGCTTGTTAAGGTAGCCTGGTGGGATCATTGCGAGTGAACTCCGCTCTTCTCGAAGGGATCTGCATGATGGTGCTGAAGAGAAATGAAGGCTATACGCACAACGCAGGTAAATATCAGGGAATATCTCCTCGGTGAATGAGAACAGCTGCAGCTTGTTTGGGTAGGCCTTCGGGCCAAAGCGCGAAAACTCCGCTGTCTTCGATTGAATCTGATTTGTGCTGCGGGAAGAGAGATGAAGGCTCATTTGTGTCCTATACGCTCCAGCGGAGTAAGTAGGAAATATTAGGAAATATCTCCAGGGTGAATTAGTAAAGCTGCAGCTTGTTCCTGTACGCTGGTCGGGACTTAGCGAGTGACCCCCGCTGTTCTCAGAGGCAGGATGTGCTCTGTGTTGCTGGAGGAGAGGTAAAGGCTCACTAGTGTCCTGTAGGCACCAGCGGGGTAAGTCGCCCTATATCAGGGACTATCTCCTGAGTGATAGAGAACAGCTGCTGCTCCGTACTGTAGGGCCGGTCAGGCCATAGCGAGTGAACGCCACTGTCCTCCATAGGATCTGCTATATTGAGTAAACGCCGCTGTCCTTGACAAGATCTGCAATGGTGTGCTGGAAGAGCGATAAAGGATAATTAATGTATTTTACGCACCACCGAGATGAATACCTTCTCGGTGAATGAGAACAGCTGCAGCTTGTTATTGTAGGCCTGACGGGCCATAGAGAGTAAACTCCGCTGTCCTAGATTGAATCTGCGTGGTGGTGCTGGAAGAGAGATAAAGGCTCATTTACATAATGTATGCACCACAGGGCAACTAGCTGTACATCACGTAACATGTCCTCGGTGAATGACAACAGCTGCAGCTTGTTAGAGTAGGCTGATCGGGCGGGCCATAGACAGTGAACTCCTCTGTCCTCGATTGGATCGCTATGTGGTGCTGGAAGAGTGATCAAGGCTCATTTATAATCTCTCTACACCACCGGGGAAGTAGCTGTATATCAGGAAATACCTCCGAGCTGAATGATTACAGCTGCAGCTTGATAGGGTAGGCTCGTGGGGCCATAGCGAATAAACTCCGCTGTCCTAGATTCAATCGGCTTTGGGGTGCTGGAAGAGAGATAAAGCCTCATTTGTGTCCTCTTCGCACCAGCGGGGTAAGGAATTGTAGAGCAGGAAATAGCTCCACGGTGAATGAGAACAGCTGCAGCTTGTTAAGGTAGCCTGGTGGGATCATTGCGAGTGAACTCCGCTCTTCTCGAAGGGATCTGCATGATGGTGCTGAAAGAGAAATGAAGGCTATACGCACAACGCAGGTAAATATCAGGGAATATCTCCTCGGTGAATGAGAACAGCTGCAGCTTGTTTGGGTAGGCCTTCGGGCCAAAGCGCGAAAACTCCGCTGTCTTCGATTGAATCTGATTTGTGCTGCGGGAAGAGAGATGAAGGCTCATTTGTGTCCTATACGCTCCAGCGGAGTAAGTAGGAAATATTAGGAAATATCTCCAGGGTGAATTAGTACAGCTGCAGCTTGTTCCTGTACGCTGGTCGGGACTTAGCGAGTGACCCCCGCTGTTCTCAGAGGCAGGATGTGCTCTGTGTTGCTGAAGAGAGGTAAAGGCTCACTAGTGTCCTGTAGGCACCAGAGGGGGTAAGTCGCCCTATATCAGGGACTATCTCCTGAGTGAATGAGAACAGCTGCTGCTCTGTACTGTAGGCCGGTCAGGCCATAGCGAGTGAACGCCACTGTCCTCCATAGGATCTGCTATATTGAGTAAACGCCGCTGTCCTTGACAAGATCTGCATTGGAGTGCTGGAAGAGCGATAAAGGATAATTTATGTATTTTACGCACCACCGAGATGAATACCTTCTCGGTGAATGAGAACAGCTGCAGCTTGTTATTGTAGGCCTGATGGGCCATAGAGAGTAAACTCCGCTGTCCTAGATTGAATCTGCGTGGTGGTGATGGAAGAGAGATAAAGGCTCATTTACATAATGTATGCACCACAGGGGCAACTAGCTGTACATCACGTAACATCTCCTCGGTGAATGACAACAGCTGCAGCTTGTTAGAGTAGGCTGATCGGGCGGGCCATAGACAGTGAACTCCTCTGTCCTCGATTGGATCGCTATGTGGTGCTGGAAGAGTGATCAAGGCTCATTTATAATCTCTCTACACCACCGGGGAAGTAGCTGTATATCAGGAAATACCTCCGAGCTGAATGATTACAGCTGCAGCTTGATAGGGTAGGCTCGTGGGGCCATAGCGAATAAACTCCGCTGTCCTAGATTCAATCAGCTTTGGAGTGCTGGAAGAGAGATAAAGCCGCATTTGTGTCCTCTTCGCACCAGCGGGGTAAGGAATTGTAGAGCAGGAAATAGCTCCACGGTGAATGAGAACAGCTGCAGCTTGTTACGGTAGCCTGGTGGGATCATTGCGCGTGAACTCCGCTCTTCTCGAAGGGATCTGCTTGATGGTGCTGGAAGAGAAATAAAGGCTATACGCACAACGCAGGTAAATATCAGGGAATATCTCCTCGGTGAATGAGAACAGCTGCAGTTTGTTTGGGTAGGCCTTCGGGCCAAAGCGCGAAAACTTCACTGTCTTCGATTGAATCTGATTTGTGCTGCGGGAAGAGAGATAAAGGCTCATTTGTGTCCTATACGCTCCAGCGGAGTAAGTAGGAAATATTAGGAAATATCTCCAGGGTGAATTAGTACAGCTGCAGCTTGTTCCTGTACGCTGGTCGGGACTTAGCGAGTGACCCCCGCTGTTCTCAGAGGCAGGATGTGCTCTGTGTTGCTGGAAGAGAGGTAAAGGCTCACTAGTGTCCTGTAGGCACCAGCGGGGTAAGTCGCCCTATATCAGGGACTATCTCCTGAGTGAATGAGAACAGCTGCTGCTCCGTACTGTAGGCCGGTCAGGCCATAGCGAGTGAACGCCACTGTCCTCCATAGGATCTGCTATATTGAGTAAACGCCGCTGTCCTTGACAAGATCTGCAATGGTGTGGTGGAAGAGCGATAAAGGATAATTTATGTATTTTACGCACCACCGAGATGAATACCTTCTCGTGAATGAGAACAGCTGCAGCTTGTTATTGTAGGCCTGACGGGCCATAGAGAGTAAACTCCGCTGTCCTAGATTGAATCTGCGTGGTGGTGCTGGAAGAGAGATAAAGGCTCATTTACATAATGTATGCACCACAGGGCAACTAGCTGTACATCACGTAACATCTCCTCGGTGAATGACAACAGCTGCAGCTTGTTAGAGTAGGCTGATCGGCGGGCCATAGACAGTGAACTCCTCTGTCCTCGATTGGATCGCTATGTGGTGCTGGAAGAGTGATCAAGGCTCATTTATAATCTCTCTACACCACCGGGGAAGTAGCTGTATATCAGGAAATACCTCCGAGCTGAATGATTACAGCTGCAGCTTGATAGGGTAGGCTCGTGGGGCCATAGCGAATAAACTCCGCTGTCCTAGATTCAATCGGCTTTGGGGTGCTGGAAGAGAGATAAAGCCTCATTTGTGTCCTCTTCGCACCAGCGGGGTAAGGAATTGTAGAGCAGGAAATAGCTCCACGGTGAATGAGAACAGCTGCAGCTTGTTAAGGTAGCCTGGTGGGATCATTGCGAGTGAACTCCGCTCTTCTCGAAGGGATCTGCATGATGGTGCTGAAAGAGAAATGAAGGCTATACGCACAACGCAGGTAAATATCAGGGAATATCTCCTCGGTGAATGAGAACAGCTGCAGCTTGTTTGGGTAGGCCTTCGGGCCAAAGCGCGAAAACTCCGCTGTCTTCGATTGAATCTGATTTGTGCTGCGGGAAGAGAGATGAAGGCTCATTTGTGTTCTATACGCTCCAGCGGAGTAAGTAGGAAATATTAGGAAATATCTCCAGGGTGAATTAGTACAGCTGCAGCTTGTTCCTGTACGCTGGTCGGGACTTAGCGAGTGACCCCCGCTGTTCTCAGAGGCAGGATGTGCTCTGTGTTGCTGGAGGAGAGGTAAAGGCTCACTAGTGTCCTGTAGGCACCAGCGGGGTAAGTCGCCCTATATCAGGGACTATCTCCTGAGTGATAGAGAACAGCTGCTGCTCCGTACTGTAGGCCGGTCAGGCCATAGCGAGTGAACGCCACTGTCCTCCATAGGATCTGCTATATTGAGTAAACGCCGCTGTCCTTGACAAGATCTGCAATGGTGTGCTGGAAGAGCGATAAAGGATAATTTATGTATTTTACGCACCACCGAGATGAATACCTTCTCGGTGAATGAGAACAGCTGCAGCTTGTTATTGTAGGCCTGACGGGCCATAGAGAGTAAACTCCGCTGTCCTAGATTGAATCTGCGTGGTGGTGCTGGAAGAGAGATAAAGGCTCATTTACATAATGTATGCACCACAGGGCAACTAGCTGTACATCACGTAACATCTCCTCGGTGAATGACAACAGCTGCAGCTTGTTAGAGTAGGTTGATCGGGCGGGCCATAGACAGTGAACTCCACTGTCCTCGATTGGATCGCTATGTGGTGCTGGAAGAGTGATCAAGGCTCATTTATAATCTCTCTACACCACCAGGGAAGTAGCTGTATATCAGGAAATACCTCCGAGCTGAATGATTACAGCTGCAGCTTGATAGGGTAGGCTCGTGGGGCCATAGCGAATAAACTCCGCTGTCCTAGATTCAATCGGCTTTGGGGTGCTGGAAGAGAGATAAAGCCTCATTTGTGTCCTCTTCGCACCAGCGGGGTAAGGAATTGTAGAGCAGGAAATAGCTCCACGGTGAATGAGAACAGCTGCAGCTTGTTAAGGTATCCTGGTGGGATCATTGCGAGTGAACTCCGCTCTTCTCGAAGGGATCTGCATGATGGTGCTGAAAGAGAAATGAAGGCTATACGCACAACGCAGGTAAATATCAGGGAATATCTCCTCGGTGAATGAGAACAGCTGCAGCTTGTTTGGGTAGGCCTTCGGGCCAAAGCGCGAAAACTCCGCTGTCTTCGATTGAATCAGATTTGTGCTGCGGGAAGAGAGATAAAGGCTCATTTGCGAAAACTCCGCTGTCTTCGATTGAATCTGATTTGTGCTGCGGGAAGAGAGATAAAGGCTCATTTGTGTCCTATACGCTCCAGCGGAGTAAGTAGGAAATATTAGGAAATATCTCCAGGGTGAATTAGTACAGTTGCAGCTTGTTCCTGTACGCTGGTCGGGACTTAGCGAGTGACCCCCGCTGTTCTCAGAGGCAGGATGTGCTCTGTGTTGCTGGAAGAGAGGTAAAGGCTCACTAGTGTCCTGTAGGCACCAGAGGGGTAAGTCGCCCTATATCAGGGACTATCTCCTGAGTGAATGAGAACAGCTGCTGCTCTGTACTGTAGGCCGGTCAGGCCATAGCGAGTGAACGCCACTGTCCTCCATAGGATCTGCTATATTGAGTAAACGCCGCTGTCCTTGACAAGATCTGCATTGGTTTGCTGGAAGAGCGATAAAGGATAATTTATGTATTTTACGCACCACCGAGATGAATACCTTCTCGGTGAATGAGAACAGCTGCAGCTTGTTATTGTAGGCCTTCGGGCCAAAGCGCGAAAACTCCGCTGTCTTCGATTGAATCTGATTTGTGCTGCGGGAAGAGAGATGAAGGCTCATTTGTGTCCTATACGCTCCAGCGGAATAAGTAGGAAATATTAGGAAATATCTCCAGGGTGAATTAGTACAGCTGCAGCTTGTTCCTGTACGCTGGTCGGGACTTAGCGAGTGACCCCCGCTGTTCTCAGAGGCAGGATGTGCTCTGTGTTGCTGGAAGAGAGGTAAAGGCTCACTAGTGTCCTGTAGGCACCAGAGGGGTAAGTCGCCCTATATCAGGGACTATCTCCTGAGTGAATGAGAACAGCTGCTGCTCTGTACTGTAGGCCGGTCAGGCCATAGCGAGTGAACGCCACTGTCCTCCATAGGATCTGCTATATTGAGTAAACGCCGCTGTCCTTGACAAGATCTGCATTGGAGTGCTGGAAGAGCGATAAAGGATAATTTATGTATTTTACGCACCACCGAGATGAATACCTTCTCGGTGAATGAGAACAGCTGCAGCTTGTTATTGTAGGCCTGATGGGCCATAGAGAGTAAACTCCGCTGTCCTAGATTGAATCTGCGTGGTGGTGCTGGAAGAGAGATAAAGGCTCATTTGCATAATGTATGCACCACAGGGGCAACTAGCTGTACATCACGTAACATCTCCTCGGTGAATGACAACAGCTGCAGCTTGTTAGAGTAGGCTGATCGGGCGGGCCATAGACAGTGAACTCCTCTGTCCTCGATTGGATCGCTATGTGGTGCTGGAAGAGTGATCAAGGCTCATTTATAATCTCTCTACACCACCGGGGAAGTAGCTGTATATCAGGAAATACCTCCGAGCTGAATGATTACAGCTGCAGCTTGATAGGGTAGGCTCGTGGGGCCATAGCGAATAAACTCCGCTGTCCTAGATTCAATCAGCTTTGGAGTGCTGGAAGAGAGATAAAGCCGCATTTGTGTCCTCTTCGCACCAGCGGGGTAAGGAATTGTAGAGCAGGAAATAGCTCCACGGTGAATGAGAACAGCTGCAGCTTGTTACGGTAGCCTGGTGGGATCATTGCGAGTGAACTCCGCTCTTCTCGAAGGGATCTGCTTGATGGTGCTGGAAGAGAAATAAAGGCTATACGCACAACGCAGGTAAATATCAGGGAATAACTCCTCGGTGAATGAGAACAGCTGCAGTTTGTTTGGGTAGGAATTCGGGCCAAAGCGCGAAAACTTCACTGTCTTCGATTGAATCTGATTTGTGCTGCGGGAAGAGAGATAAAGGCTCATTTGTGTCCTATACGCTCCAGCGGAGTAAGTAGGAAATATTAGGAAATATCTCCAGGTGAATTAGTACAGCTGCAGCTTGTTCCTGTACGCTGGTCGGGACTTAGCGAGTGACCCCCGCTGTTCTCAGAGGCAGGATGTGCTCTGTGTTGCTGGAAGAGAGGTAAAGGCTCACTAGTGTCCTGTAGGCACCAGCGGGGTAAGTCGCCCTATATCAGGGACTATCTCCTGAGTGAATGAGAACAGCTGCTGCTCCGTACTGTAGGCCGGTCAGGCCATAGCGAGTGAACGCCACTGTCCTCCATAGGAT
>NW_025960647.1:341768-369313 GCF_023159225.1 Perognathus longimembris pacificus | reverse complement strand
CAGCCCTCGCCAGCCGCCTTGCCTGGGCCGGGCTCACCCATCTCCCCCCGACGTCACCTCTGACCCCCGGGTCGGGGCCTCGGTCCCCTGCAAGGTTTGTGGACACACTTTTTTCCTCTCGTTTCCCGGGTGTGCCCTTCTGCTTCTTCCCTTCCTGCCCGCCCCGCAGTCCCTTTGCCGGCCTTGGTTGTCTCCTCCTCACGTCCAGATCCTGAAACACTCCACCCCTGCCCTGGGACCTCTTCTTTGTGAACACTCACGTGCCAGTTCAAGTGGCGTGTTTCAACACAGCATCCGGGCTTCGCGGTACAGGGCTCCCCTAGCACGCACGAAGCCCTGGGTTCGATTCCCCGGCAGCACATACACAGGAAGAGCCAGAAGGGAGCTGTGGCTCGAGTGGCAGAGTGCTGGCCTCGAGCATAGAGAAGCCAGGGACGGTGCTCAGGCCCCGAGTCCAAGCCCTAGAATGGGGGGAGGGGGGGAAAGCATCCCCTGACTCCTAAATTTATATCTCCACTTTGATCCCAAAGCCCTTTTCCCTGAAATCTGGATTCCACATCTCCACGTGGGTCATTAAAAGGCAAATTTTTATATGTCCCGGATTGTACTCCAGATTTCCATGAACCCAAACCTGTTTTTGCTTTTTGCTAGTTCTCCCAGTCTTAGCAAAGGGTACTTGTGGTGGTTCTATTTGCTGAGGGAAAAATTGAAAGTCACCATTGATTCTTCCATTCTCCCAGGGCTGATCTGTTAGCAGTTCTGTAGGCTCTGTCGCTAATAAATCCATAATTCAATAAGTTCATAATTCTTGTTTATTTGTTGTTTTTTTGCCAGTCCTGGGGCTTGAACTCAGGGCCTGAGCACTGTCCCTGAGCTGCTCTTTTGCTCAAGGTTAGCACTCTACCACTTGAGCCACAGCACCATTTTTGGCTTTTTCTGTATATGTGGTGCTGGAGAAGCAAACCCAGAGCTTCATGTATGGGAGGCAAGCACTCTACCTCTAGGCCATATTCCCATCCAAGTTCATAATTCTTGTTTATTTTATTTTTTTGTCAGTCCTTGGGCTCAAACTCTGGGCCTGGGTATTGTCACTGATTGTCACTGAGCTCCTCAGCTCAAGGCTAGTGCTCTACCATTTGAGCCACAGCGCCATTACAGTTTTCTGGTGGGTAATTGGAGATAAGAGTCTCACAGATTTTCTTGCCTGGGTTGGCTTTGAACTGTGATCCTCAGATCTCAGTCTCCTGAGTAGCTAGGATTACAGGTGTGAGCCACCAATGCCTGGCTAGTATGTTCTATTCTTACATTTTAAAAAAACTTATACTTTGTGCTGGTACTGGGCTTAAACTCAGGGCCTCGCCTGATCTTTTGCTCGAGGCTGAATCATACCTCCACATCTAGCTTCTGGCTGGATAATTGGAGATAGGGGTCTCTCCAATTTGTCTGCCAGGTTGGCTTCAAACTGTGCTCCTCAGATCTCAGCCTTCTGAATGGCTAGGATTGCAAGTGTGAGCCATCAATGCCCCGTCCAGGCTCTGATTCTTGTTGGTCCCTTATGATTCTCCAAATGGTAGGCAGAATGACCCTTTCAAAAACGTATGTTATGCCAATCCTTTCCTCAGAGTTCTCCAATGTGTATTCTGCTTTTAGCGTAGAAGCCAAAAACCTTATAAAGAACTTCAGACCCGCGGTGATCTGGTCCTCATCTTTCCCACGACTTCAGCAACTATCGCTCCCCTGCCTGTCCTCTCCCTCTCTGGTGCGTCACCAACCTGCCTGAGAAGTCTAAGAAGTAACACACATGAGATTAGTAAAGCTTTTAATTTAACTCAGATGGTATTGCTTAAGGAGACAAGGGATAGAATTAAACATTTTTTTTTTTCTGGTACTAGGGCTTGAACTCAGGGCTTTCCACTTGCACTTGGCTTTTCTGCTCAAGGCAGGTGCTCTACCACTCGAGTTACAACTCCGACTCCCCGTTGTCTTTGTGTTTGTCTACATAACCAGTACCCCAGTGAGGAAATAGAGCATCACCCTCCTCTGGAAGCTTGCTTCCCACCCTAGACGTGTCTTCTCTCCTGCTCCCTTTGCAAACATTCCCCAAATTATCCTGTGTGAGTGTGCCACCTGTCATTGCCGGCACCTGGCAGACAGGCCCTTGGAGTGGAAAAGCCCCAGGAACAAGCCACGCTGTGGCAGCGTGCCCAGCAGAGGAGATAAGGTCATGTGCTGGCCGAAGACCACGGCAGATTCCCATCTAACGAGCGGCCCTGAGATCTCGCAGAGATCTTAGCTGCCTGGCTATCTGCTCAATGACACCACGAGCGACGAGGCGACGAACCCCAATGAAGACGACCAGTTCTTCCGTTGCGTTTGGTCGCCTCAAATCCACAGAACAAAACCAGAACCCCTGTACAACAGCGAGCCGAAGAAGTCGGAAATACTGAGAGGTTGAGTAAGGACGGAAGCTTCTTGTCATTTAATCAAAACCGTGGGCTCGGTAAATAACTGCCCAAGCCACAGGTCCCAGAATCTGGACGGAGATCTCTAAACGACTTTCCCCGCCTCCCCAGCGGGGCCGGCGGAGCGAGCTGGTGCAGGGAAGGCAGCCACAGGCGGTGTCCGTGGAGAGCCTTCAGTCACGGATCGCTTACAGGGAAGGCACCGAAGGCCAGATCCTTTCCAGGAGACACGGAGCGAGCGGAGAGTTCTCCCCCGCCAGCTTCATGCGCCAGCCTCTCTTGGTGGCTCCTGGGAGCTCAGAGCCGGGCTGGCTTCCGACCCCGGCCCTCAGCTCTCGGCCTCCTGAGGGGCTGGGCTGATGGGCCCTGGCCGGCGGCCCGGGGCGACTGCCGTCACTCCTGGCATCCTTCTCCTCCATCTGTCGCCGTCGCCCGTGAGCACAGCCCGCCTTCCCTCTCGCTGTGCGCGGGGCGTGCGTCCCGTCCCGTCGGTGCCCGTGGCTGGCAGGCCCCGAGTCCCCACGCCGGCACGCGTGCACACCTTGCCCAGGAGGGACGAAGGTCAGAGAACATGCCTTTGGCGTTCAGTGCCAGCCAGGCGGGGGGGGGGAGCAAGCAGTGGGAACAGCGCCTCGCCACTCACAATCCAATCTCCCCTGCTGGGGGCTCGTCCAGAGGCGCCCCTGCCGCGGCTGAGACTCGGGAGAACGAGGAGACGTGGCAAGTGACAGCCAGGAGTTCAAAACACAACTCACCTGAAAGCAAACTTGGGAGACCACTCACCCTTCCACTTCCTTCAGGATTCAGAGACCAACGCCATTGTAGGGGACAGACGAGGGAAAAGAAGGCGAATGGCAGCCAGGGATTTAGGAACTGTCTTCACAAACACAGCACTATCTTCTTCGTTTAACCCTTCCCCTCCTTTACAAGCTGCTGTATCGACACAAGAAGAAAAAAAAAAAAAGAGCAGGAACAGCTTCCTCCATCTGACCTCACTTGCTGGCCCCACAGTAAGTGCTCTAAAAACTGAGAAAGGACATCAGAAAAAAGACAAGCAGGGCTGGGAATGTGGCCTGTGGTAGAGCGCTCGCCTAGCATGCATGAAGCCCTGGGTTCCATTCCTCAGCACCACATACATAGAAAATGGCCAGAAGTGGCGCTGTGGCTCAAGTGGCAGAGTGCTAGCCTTGAGCAAAAAGAAGCCAGGGACAGTGCTCAGGCCCTGAGTTCAAGACCCAGGACTGGCAAGAAAAAAAAAAAAAGACCTGTATCCTGGAGAAGCAAATACTTAGAAAAATGGCTCCTCCTGGCACAAAGTGCTTATCTCAAAAGATAAACGTATGTGGTAAAATGCCTTCCATCGCAAGGATAAACACTCATTTAAAATCTATATGGCCCCCAAATGATGGTGATGTGTGTAATGTGCTGGTCGGTCCCCAGTGGTGAAGGCGTAACACCGAGCGTGATGAGGAGCATAACTTTAAGGCAGGCCTGGCCTGTAGCATATAAATATCCCTGGTGTCAAAGTGCCAGGTGGATTCCAGCCCCACCCCCCTTTTTTTTTTTTGCCTGCCCTGGGGATTTGAACTCAGGGCCTGAGCACTGTCCCTGAGCTTCTGTTGCTCAAGTCCAGCACTCTACGACTTGAGCCACAGCGCCACTTCTGGCTTTTTCTGTTCATGTGGTGCTGGGGAATCGAACCCAGGGCTTCGTGCATGCTAGGCGAGCACTCCACCGCTAGGCCACGCTCCCGGCTCTCGCTGCCTTTGAGAGCACGCACACTCTGTGTCACCACTCTTCTGCTTGCCTGCCCGTTCACTTAATAAATCACTGCCACGTTTTCTTACCATTATGACTTGTCCAGAAATTCTTATTCTGCGATCAAAGCCGAGGCCCCTAAGTGAAGTGCGTCTCCAGAGGGGGCAGTCACAAACCCTCACCGCCATCCAGCGCCAGTGCCGGCTCCTCACAGCCCAGCAGCACGTCTCCACTGCTGGACGACAGAGCCCTTCCCACGTGGAGTTCACCGGATCCCTGCCCTGGGCTGGGCCGTGTCAGTCAGTGCGCTGGGCTCTGGACCAGTGAGTCGGAGGAAATGAAGTCTTTGCGTTTTGGCGTGTCATTAACTTTCCTACCCTCAGGTCTCCATTGTATCCTTGATTGGACTCAGTTTTCCACCTCTGCCATGCTTTTCTCTTCTCTCTTTCCTATGTCAAGCTTCATTATTTGTTCCTGTTTTTTTTGGGCAATACTGACGTTTGAACTCAGCCCTTGCGCTTGCTGGGCCACTGCTCTACCACGTGAGTTACAGCCCTCGTCCTTCATTGCTTTAGGTTTATTTTCCGTGGGGCTTGAAGTCAGGGACTGGGTGCTGTTCCTGAACTTCTTTTGCTCAAGGCTATATCACTCTACCACTTGAACCACAGCGCCACTCCTGGCCGGCCTTCCCTCCCTCCCTCCCTCCCTCCCTCCCTCCCTTCCTTCCTTCCCTCCCTCCCTCCCTTCCTCCTTCTGTGTGTGTGTGTGTGTGTGTGTGTGTGTGTGTGTGTGTGTGTATGTGTGTATCA
Source organism: Perognathus longimembris pacificus (assembly GCF_023159225.1). Lineage (NCBI taxonomy): Eukaryota > Metazoa > Chordata > Mammalia > Rodentia > Heteromyidae > Perognathus > Perognathus longimembris. The sequence continues at coordinate 364,284 of NW_025960647.1, read as the reverse complement.
CGGCTTCAGGTCTTCTGACTCCACTTTTTTTTTTGCGGAATCCAAAGAAGCGTTAACTGTTTTGGTAACGGCATGGTGTTTGTGTGAAGCTCTTCCCTACAGTGGGGAGAAGTCTCCACTTTATCTTGGCAGATACGGAAGAACCTGGCATCTGGCAGCAGGACGGTTCTCCGAATCTCCGGGTCCTATCTGCACTTTTGGTCTCACGCCAAGGCTGACTCAGGTTGATCACCTGACCTGCAGCAGCGTCTTAGCAAGATCACTGGGAAGGGGTGGACAGGGTCAGACCCCTTCTACTTTGGAGGGCAAAGATGCCTATCCTAGCAGCCCTGGAGGTGAGTGTTTCTCCTCGGCTTGAAGCTTCTCTGCCAGCCCCATCATTTGAGGACCTAAAGGCTGCCGAGTTCACTAACCTTGTTCCCGCCCAGTACTTATTACATGCACACACAGGGGCTCATTTTATGGAAAAGGAGGTTCAATGATGGATCTACGGATCTTATACATAGACTGTGTCACCCAGAAGCAGTCAGCTGAACACAGTGAGCTCAGTTTCCCTGTGTCAATCCAATGGCCCTCCACAGAGTGCGTCCCTACTCCTTGGGGATCAGCGATCCGTGCTCGCGGACTCGTTGGCTGCTTCACCTTGGTGGTAGAGAGAAGATATTGCTATGGGTGTCTAGCAGGGAGAGGCCAGGGGGGGTCCAGAGGTTTCCACATCTTGTTTGTAAACAAGTTTGTGGTGTCTCTCCCTGTCTCTGTTGTCTTGATGTCTCTCTGCTCTTCTGTGCCTGTCTCTCGCTGTCTTTGTGTCCCTCTGTCTTATCTCTATGTCTGCCCATCTCTCTCTCTCTCTCACGCACACACACACACTCACACACGCACACACACTCACCCTGCCGAATCTTAGGCTTGTTTGGCTTGGGAATCAGGTTGTTCGGTGCGCAGAGGAAAGCGCGGCGTGGAGAGGAGACGCACACTCGAGTGCGGAGCGTGGATCTTTATTAGACTTTTAGGGGGATTGTGAGCGGTGGGAACCTTCTGGAGACGGCGGCCTGTGGGCGCTTTCTTGCGGCTCGGGGAGGTGGGGGGACATCAGCTAGAGCCGGGGACAGGCCCAGGCGAGCGGCACCGGGGGGGGGGGGGGGGTGGCGGGCTCCGGGCCGCGGGCTCCTTCCGCGTGGCCTGCGCCCCGGGGTTAATTCGCCCTCAAGATTCTGTTGATCCAGTCCCGGTAGTAGGAGATGCGGGTGAAGACGGCGGGGGGCCTGGCGCTCACGTGCACGTAGGACGCGACACCATGCGCTATGCCCGCGCACAGGAGGGGGCCCCCGGAGTCGCCCTGCGAGGGGAGGGGGGGGAGGCCAAGCGGTCAGCCCGGCCGCCCGGCTCCTCCGGACCGTGTCCTCGGGGCCCGCCCTCTCTCCCCGCCCGGGCGTCCTGGGTTCGAGCCCCGGGCGCGGCGGGGCGCGGGGTCACCTTGTACACGTTGCGGCGCGTGGCGGGGCTGCCCACGCACAGCTGGCGCCCGCCGCGGAACCCGGCGAAGTGGCCGCAGGCCCAGGCCGGGAGGAGCCGCATCTTGGCCTCCCGCAGCACGTCGGAGCCGGGCCCCCCCACGCTCGTCCGCCCCCAGCCCACGGCCCGGCACAGCCTGCCGGGGGGCACGGGGCGCAGCCGGGCCGGGAGGGGCAGCGGGCCCACCGCCAGCGTCAGCGCGGCCTTCTCCCTCAGCTGCGGGGGGGGGGGGGGGGGGGGGGAGGGGAGGGGCGTCAGGGCGGGCAGGGCGGGGGGGAAGGGGCGTCAGGGCGGGCAGGGCGGGGGGGGAGGGGGGAAGGGGCGTCAGGGTGGGCAGGGCAGGGGGGAGGGGGGAAGGGGCTTCAGGGCAGGGCGGGGGGGAGGGGGGAAGGGGCGTCAGGGCGGGCAGGGCGGGGGGGAGGGGGGAAGGGGCGTCAGGGCGGGCAGGGCGGGGGGGGAGGGGGGGAAGGGGCGTCAGGGCGGGCAGGGCGGGGGGGAGGGGGGAAGGGGCGTCAGGGCGGGCAGGGCGGGGGGGAGGGGGGAAGGGGCGTCAGGGCGGGCAGGGCGGGGGGGAGGGGGGAAGGGGCGTCAGGGCAGGGCGGGGGGGGAGGGGGGAAGGGGCGTCAGGGCGGGCAGGGCGGGGGGGAAGGGGCGTCAGGGCGGGCAGGGCGGGGGGCAGGGGCGTCAGGGCGGGCAGGGCGGGGGGGGCAGGGGCGTCAGGGTGGGCAGGGCGGGGGGGGCAGGGGCGTCAGGGTGGGCAGGGCGGGGGGGAGGGAAGGGGGGGTCAGGGCGGGCGGGGGGGGGAAGGGGCGTCAGGGCGGGCAGGGCGGGGGGGAAGGGGCGTCAGGGCGGGCAGGGCGGGGGGGAGGGGGGAAGGGGCGTCAGGGCGGGCAGGGCGGGGGGCAGGGGCGTCAGGGCGGGCGGGGCCCAGTGGGGGGGGCTGGGGGGCAGGGGCGGAGGGCGCCGAGGGGGCGGGCGGGGCCCAGTGGGGGGGGCTGGGGGGCGGGGCGGAGGGCGCCGAGGGGGGGGGCCGCGGGTCACCTTGAGCAGCATGATGTCGTGCACGACGCGGCCGGGCCGGTAGCCGGGGTGCGGGAACTGCCGCTCGGCCGCGATCCGCTGCCACGTGCCCTCCCGCTCCGTGGTGTTGTGCGCGCCGAGCGTGACGGTGATGGACCTGGGGGGGCAGCGCGGGCTCGGAGCGCCTCCCGGGGGGCAGCGCGGGCTCGGAGCGCCTCCCGGGGGGGGGGCAGCGCGGGCTCGGAGCGCCTCCCGAGGGGTCTGTGGTCGCTGACTCCCTCGGTGGCGTCTCGTGGAGATGGGGGGGCGGGCAGGGGGGGCGGGCGGGACCCCCAGGGGCAGCGGGAGGGAGCCGGGCCGCGGGGCGGGGCGGGGGGCCTTCACTCCGGGAGGGCTGCACGGAGGCCCGGCTGCCGGAGCACGGATGGGGGGGGCGCCCCGCGAGCCCCGTCTCCCACCTTGCACAGGGCCTCCGCCCCCCGACAGGGCCCTGTCCTCACAGGGACGAGGCTCAGCGTCTCCCCACGCGGCCGCGGTCGCGGAGCCCCACGTCCCCGCCTGGCCCGGGCGTGACACCCTCCCCCCCCCACGTCGTCTCACCTCCCCGCGCAGTGGGCCGCCGTCAGCACGAAGTCCCGTCGGATCAGGAAGCCGCCGCAGCGGTGCGCGTGGCCCTGGGGGCCGACGACCTCCAGGTGGGCCATGTAGGGGCGCGAGTGCGGCCTGCACTCGGAGCCCCCCAGGATCTCCTCTGCGGCGGGAGAGCGCGGGCCGTCCACACGGGCGCGACGGGGCGGGGGGGGGGGCGGCTCCCCTGCGCCCCATCCCGGCCCCGGCTTGGGGCCAGCGCCCTCTCAGGTCTGTTCCATCTCCTCCCTTCCCCTGGACGCAACCCCCACCCGCCTTAGAAGCCATGCGGACAGCGGATTCCTTGCACACGCACGCACACACGCACACACACGCACGCACACCCGTGCGGAGCATGAGCTCCCGGGCCCCGTCCTGGTCTTCTCGTAGCCCAGGAAGGGCCCCGGGACTGTGCATCACACGACTGTCCGTCTGTGGTTCTGCACCAGGGAGGACGTCCATCATGCGCTTCTTTCCCGAGGGTCCTCGCTTCCTCCCACCGGCTCTGGGGTTCCCCCACCCCGTGCTCCCGCACACCACTACCGGCGTGGACGGGTCCCGTGGGCGAGCAGAGCCAGCGCCGCCGAGGGCCCGCCCTCGTGGTGGGGACAGACCCCGGGGGGGGGGGGCGGCACTCACCGGCGGCCGCCCCCGAGGACAGCAGCAGCAGCAGCAGAGGGACAGCGAGCCCGCGCATCCTCGGAGCGGGGCGGTGCGGGGCTGACCTTCCAGCAGGGACAGCGCGGGGCTGACCTTCCAGCCGCTGAGGGAGCGAGCGAGCGAGAGGCAGGGCCGGCCACAGGAAACGCGTGGTCACGGCGCTTCCCTTCCCCTGCGCGGACCGTCTCTGTGACCAGGAGCTCCCCCGTGTCACTCCAGAGGTACAGCCCGAGCCCGGCCTCTCGTGGGAGGTCCCGCCGTGCGTCCCGTCTGAGGAAGGGAGGCGGGGGACGGGACCCTGTCTCTCCCGCCCAGGGAAGCTGGCGAACGCGCCCTCGGAAGCCGCAGGGAGGGGCAGCGCCCAGAAGCACGCCGTGGTCATTGTGGTCCACACCACGACGTGGAGTTCACGTGCACATGTGTGTGCGCAGAGGTGTACACAAACACACATACCATTCCTGCAAACGTTTCAGGGATCGTACTTATCCTCTCATCAGGTGTAACTCTCCATTTCATTCCAGCCTCTCCTCTTGCTGGATGGCTACTTGCCATCTGAAAAAGCTCAAGTCTGCACCTCCTCCTCTGAACCAATGTTCATTGGCCGAGGAGGAGAGAGACCCGAAGGGCGTAGACGGAGGGGGAGAGAGACCCGAGGAGAGTGATCAGAGGAAGGACTGGCCACATCCCATCCCAAAGGCCAGCGGGAGGGGATTAGCCTGTCCTCATAGCTCATGTATGTGATTTTTTTGGTCAGATCTATGATGCACATTATTCATTTGACAGAAACCTTATAAAGTAGATATTATCTCAGTTGTATTGATCTGACCATGACGGTTTGTGGTTCACAATTAAATTTGTGGTGTGTGTGTGTGTGTGTGTGTGTGTGTGTGTGTGTGTCCTGGTGGTACTAGGATTTGGGCACTGTCCCTTAGCTTTTTTGCTCAAGGCCGGCACTCTGCCCCTTGAGGCACAGTTCACTCTCAGCTTTTTGTTTTGTTTTGTTTTTGGTGGTTAATTGGAGATAACTGTCTCATAGACTTTCTTCCTTGGGCTGGCTTTGAACAGTGATCTTCAGATCTCTGCCTCCTGAGTAACTAGACCTACAGGCATGAGTCACCAACACCTAGCTTGACCTACTTCTACAGTTGATAATTCCATATGGCCAATTTTTCTGTTTAGAAGTTTACATTGCTTAGTAGCAATTACATGTATATTAAGGTAAGGTAAGCTTTTTCAACTTATTTATTTTACTATGCTATTGCTTTAACTCCACATGTGGTATTTCCAATATCAACTACTCCATTTTACTCAAAAAAATTTTTTAAATGCCAGTCTTAGGGCTTGAACGAAGGACCTGGGCTTTTGTGCTCAAGACTAGCACTTTATCAGCTGAGCCGTAGCTCCACTTCCGGCTTTTTGGCTGGTCTATTGGAGATAAGAGTCTCATGGACTTCCCTGCCCGGGGCTGGCTTTGAACTGTGCTCCTCGAGTCTCAGCCCCTTGTGAGCCCCCGGGGCCCCGGGCCCCCCTTCTTTTCCTTTTATTCCATCTGGCTCCACAACCCGTGGGAGGTGGCAGTGCTGCTTAGTTTCTCTCTTCTAGAAACTCCACCACAGACACACCCAGAGGTGTGCTTTACTAATCTCCTAGGTGCTGCTCAGTCCTTCGCTATCTGTTATAAATACTTGCAGAGAGGAAGGAATTGAGTTTCCTATGGATCCACAGAACTGTTAATGTCTACAGTAGGCATTCCAAAGTGTTAAAAACAGTAAAAAAAAAAAAAAAAAAAAAGCTGGGCGCTGGTGGCTCACACCTGTAATCCTAGCTATTCAGAAGGCTGAGATCTGAGGACTGAGGTTCAAAGTCAGCCCAGGCAAGAAAGTCCGTGAGGTTATCTCCAGTTAACCACTAGAAAACCAGAAGTGGCGCTGTGGCTCAAATGGTAGAGTGCTAGCCTTGAGCAAAAAGCTCAAGGATAGTCAAGGACAGTGCCCAGGCCCAGAGTTCAAGTCCCAGGATTGGCAAAAAAAAGTGGGCAGTTCAAAGCGTTTCACAGCTGGAGATAATGTGGACAGAGGAAGTGAAATGAGATGTTGACCAGGTGTTGGTCAAAGAGAAGGTAACTCCACATCATATGCCTCTGGAGCTCTATGTTCAGACTTTTGAGGAACCTCCACACTGCTTTCCAGAGTGGTTGGACAAGTGTACACTCCACCCACAGTGTAATAGGGTTCCCTTTTGGCTGCATCCTCGTCAGCGTTTGTTATTGTCAGTTTCCTTAATAACGGCCATTCTAACTGGGGCAATACTGCCCCGAGCAATTCACATATTCAATGTAATACCCATCAAAATCCCAACAACTTTCTTCAAAGAAATAGAGAAAGCAATAAAAAATTTTATATGGGGGGCTGGGAATATGGCCTAGTGGCAAGAGTGCTTGCTGTGTATACATGAAACCCTGGGTTCAATTCCCCAGCACCACATATACAGAAAATGGCCAGAAATGGCGCTGTGGCTCAGGTGGCAGAGTGCTAGCCTTGAGCAAAGGGAAGCCAGGGACAGTGCTCAGGCCCTGAGTCCAAGGCCCAGGACTGGAAAAAAAAAAAAAAAAGAGTCTCACAGAAAAAAAAAATGATATGAAATAATAAAAGACCCTGAAGAGCAAAAACAATCCTTAGCAGGAAGAACAGTGCTGGAGGAATATCAATACCAAACTTCAAGCTGAATTACAAAGCCATAATAACAAGAACCGCATGATACTGGCACAGTAATAGGCCTGAGGACCAATGGAACAGAAGACCCAGAAATGAACCCACAGCCCCATTCCCACCTAAGGTTTGATAAAGGAGCCAAAACACAGATTGGAAGGAACACAGCCTCTTCAACAAATGGTTCTAGCAAAATTGGCTAATTTATGTGCAAAAAACTAACACTCTTATATCACCCTGCACCAGAGTCGATTCTCAGTGGATCGAAGACCTCAGTGTAAGGCCAGATACTGTGGAAATGTTACAGGACGAGGTAGGTTCAACACTAGGTCTTCTAGGTATTGGTTGAAACTTCTTTTTTAACTGTATTTTTTTGTGTGTGTGTTTTCTTTTTTGGTACTGGGGATCGAACCCAGGACGTTGCACTTGCTAGGCAAGCGCTTTGCCACTGAGCTACATCCCAGCCCTGGTTGAAACTTCTTAAGATCCAGAATCAAAACAAATCAAAGGAAGCCTGGGTAAATGATTTCATCAAACTGAAGAGCTTCTCTGTGGCAAGGGACTCAGCTAACAAGAAATACAGAAAGTCCACGGAATGGCAGGCAGAGTTTTTTTTTTCCTTCCAGTTTTGCATCAGACAAGGGCCTCATATCTAAAACACAATTAGAGCTCTAAAAATTACTCCCCCCAAAAGAAACCCAGATTTTTTTTTTTTTTTTGGCCAGTCCTGGGGCTTTGACTCAGGGCCTGAGCACTGTCCCTGGCTTCTTCTTGCTCGAGTCTAGCACTCTGCCACTTGAGCCACAGCGCCATTTCTGGCCATTTTCTGTATATGTAGTGCTGGGGAATCGAACCCAGGGCCTCATGTATATGAGGCAGGCACTCTTGCCAGTAGGCCATCTCCCCAGCCCCCCCCAGATTTCTTAAAAAGAAGTAATTTATACTTGAGAGATGACATGTTATTTCGTGTGTGTGTGTGTGTGTGTGTGTGTGTGTGTGCGCCAGCAATAAGGCTTCAACTCCGGGCTTCCTCACTCGCTTGGCTGGTACTCTGCTACTTGAACCTTCACGTCCAGCTTTTTGCTAGTTAATTGTCGTGAAGAGTCACTTGGATTTACCTGCCCAGGCTGGCTTTGAACTGGGATCCTCAGATGTGAGCCTCGTTAGTAGCTAAGCTGATTGGCGTGAACCACTTGCCCCGTGGTCTCTTTCTGAAAGCGTGGTTAGAGTCACTAGAGGCTCCTTGAAGCCTTTCCTCTCTTGCTGGTTGGCTTCGTGTGGGGATTGTCTGCGTCCGCAGGAGTAGGTTTATCTGCCGGCCCTGCCAGCCTTCTCTCGGGCTCTTCCTTTCCCTGCTTTGCCGGAGCTCATGTTAGCCGTGGAGAGGACGCCTGTGGCCATAGTCTACCTCGAGAGGCCGGGCTTCCGGACGCTGCCTCCCTTATCAGGACGGTTTCCCCTGCCCCGCCTGTGGTCCTGCGGTTCTCTTATCATCCTCCGCATCTGTCGGACAGGCCGGCTCCTTGGGTCCATGTCACCACCTCCTAGCATTCATGTGGCAGAGATCATGGTGCTCTTATCTCTTTCGGGAGCCGCTGGGCTAGCAACTGCTTTTTCCACACCGGGTGACTCACGCGTCACGGTTTGATTGGGAGAGGCGAACTTTCTGGAAGCACTTTGATTCCGATTTCAACTGGGGGCTCAGCGGAGTCATCTCCCCTCGGCCCATTGCTTCCTGGGGCTCAGGTTGCGGAGGACGCGAGGCAGTTCACGGGGCGCTTTGCGCTCTGTGGGTAAAGTGGAGAAGGGACTTGCACCGGCTCCTGGGAAATAGCCCCAGTGCCTTGGCGCTTGCTATTTCACGTCTCGAAACTGCTGTTTAAGACTTGGGTGGTGGTCCCAGCCCGCAATCCCAGAAACAGGGAGGCGGAGGCAGAAGGGTTGTGAATTCAAAGCAACCAAGGCTACTGGAAAAATAAGAACCCACAGACAAACCAACCCCAAATACTAACAGAACAAACAAAGCCATTCCAACTGTTAATCATTCAAATGTAACAGGAACTAGGAAAAAAGAAACATGATGGATGGAGAAAGAAGATATATAGATATAGATAGATAGATAGATGTAATGGAATATTAAACAATCGTAAAAATTAAACCGTGTTATTTGTAGGAAAATGGATGCAAAAGATAGATATCCTATTGCGTGAGACAAGACAAGCGCAATGAAACAAAATATAGCAAGATTTTTTTTAAATCTTCTGGTGATGGTTTTGGGGCTTGAACTCGGGGCCTAGGCACGGTCCCTTGAGCTTTGCTGTTCAAGGCAAGTGTTCTACCACTTGAGCCATCGCTCGACTTTTGGATTGGTTGTTTTTTTTGGGGGGGGGGTGGTGGTTCATTGGAGATGAGAGTCTCCTGGACTTTCCGGCCCAGGCTGGCTTTGAACCTGGATCCTCAGATCTCAGCCTGCCGAGGCGCTGGGGGTCCAGGCGGGGCCGCGGGCCCTGGGCTGTGTTTCTGTCCCCCGCGTCTGTAGGAGTCGGTGGTGGCACTCTGCAGCTGACAGGCAGGGGGAGCTGGGGCCCTGGGCGCTCGCACCCCAGGGGCGGCCCGGGTTCGTGTCCTCCAGCCTCCTGGGGCCACGGCGGGACGTGTGTGGGGCTCCTTCAGGTCAGGCCCGGGATGCTTGGTCGGGGCGTGTCTCCTTCCCTGGGGTAGGGCGCTTGCCCGGTTGCAGGTCAGATGCAGGCAGCTGTGGAGTCCGAGGAGGGAGGCTCGCTCGAGGAGGATGGCGTGGAGCACTTCACCTAACACAGGTCAGGAAGCGGCTGGCTGGGCAGCCCTGGAGGCGGCGTCCACCTCTGAGGACGACAGGGAGGACCACACGTGGCTGGGGTGGAGGCCGGGGGCGTGGCTGGGGTGGAGGCTGGGGGGCGTGGCTGGGGATGGAGGACGTGGGCGCATGGCTGGGATGGAGGCCGGGGGCGTGGCTGGGATGGAGTCTCGGGGGGGCGTGGCTGGGATGGAGGACGGGGGCGTGGCTGAGATGGAGGATGGGGGTGTGGCTTGGGTGGAGGACGGGGGCGTGGCTGGGATGGAGTCTGGGGGCGTGGCTGGGATGGAGTCTCGGGGGGCGTGGCTGGGATGGAGTCTGGGGGCGTGGCTGGGATGGAGTCTCGGGGGGCGTGGCTGGGATGGAGGACGGGGGCGTGGCTGGGATGGAGTCTCGGGGGCGTGGCTGGGATGGAGTCTCGGGGGCGTGGCTGGGATGGAGGCTGGGGGCGTGGCTGGGATGGAGGCTGGGGGCGTGGCTGGGATGGAGGATGGGGGCGTGGCTGGGATGGAGGCGGGGGCGTGGCTGGGGTGGAGGACGGGCGCGTGGCTGGGGTGGAGGCCGTGGGCGTGGCTGGGATGGAGGACGGGGGGCGTGGCTGGGATGGAGGACGGGGGGCGTAGCTGGGATGGAGTCTCGGGGGGCGTGGCTGGGATGGAGGACGGGGGCGTGGCTGGGGTGGAGGCCGTGGGCGTGGCTGGGGTGGAGGACGGGGGCGTGGCTGGGATGGAGGACGGGGGCGTGGCTGGGATGGAGGCGGGGCGTGGCTGGGATGGAGGCTGGGGGCGTGACTGGGATGGAGGACGGGGGCGTGGCTTGGGTGGAGGACGGGGGCGTGGCTGGGATGGAGTCTGGGGGCGTGGCTGGGATGGAGGACGGGGGCGTGGCTGGGATGGAGGCTGGGGGCGTGGCTGGGATGGAGGCTGGGGCGTGGCTGGGATGGAGGCTGGGGGCGTGGCTGGGATGGAGGACGGGCGCGTGGCTGGGGTGGAGGCCGTGGGCGTGGCTGGGATGGAGGACGGGGGGCGTGGCTGGGATGGAGGACGGGGGGCGTAGCTGGGATGGAGTCTCGGGGGGCGTGGCTGGGATGGAGGACGGGGGCGTGGCTGGGGTGGAGGCCGTGGGCGTGGCTGGGGTGGAGGACGGGGGCGTGGCTGGGATGGAGGACGGGGGCGTGGCTGGGATGGAGGCGGGGCGTGGCTGGGATGGAGGCTGGGGGCGTGGCTGGGATGGAGGACGGGGGCGTGGCTTGGGTGGAGGACGGGGGCGTGGCTGGGATGGAGTCTGGGGGCGTGGCTGGGATGGAGGACGGGGGCGTGGCTGGGATGGAGGCTGGGGGCGTGGCTGGGATGGAGGCTGGGGGCGTGGCTGGGATGGAGGACGGGGGCGTGGCTGGGGTGGAGGCCGTGGGCGTGGCTGGGATGGAGTCTCGGGGGGCGTGGCTGGGATGGAGGCTGGGGGCGTGGCTGGGCTGGAGGACGGGGGTGTGGCTGGGATGGAGTCTCTAGGCACGTGGCTGGGATAGAGGCTATGGGTGTGGCTGGGATGGAGGACGGGGGCGTGGCTGGGCTGGAGGATGGGGGCGTGGCTGGGATGGAGTCTCTAGGCACGTGGCTGGGATAGAGGCTATGGGTGTGGCTGGGATGGAGGACGGGGGCGTGGCTGGGCTGGAGGACGGGGCGTGGCTGGGCTGGAGGACGGGGGTGTGGCTGGGATGGAGGCTGGGGGCGTGGCTGGGATGGAGGCGGGGCATGGCTGGGATGGAGGCTGGGGGCGTGGCTGGGATGGAGGCTGGGCGTGGCTGGGATGGAGGCTGGGGGCGTGGCTGGGATGGAGGACGGGGGCGTGGCTGGGATGGAGGCCGGGGGGTGTGGCTGGGATGGAGGATGGGGGCGTGGCTGGGATGGAGGACGAGGGCGTGGCTGGGATGGAGGTGGGGGCGTGGCTGGGATGGAGGATGGGGGCGTGGCTGGGATGGAGGCAGGGGCGTGGCTGGGATGGAGGATGGGGGCGTGGCTGGGATGGAGGCCGGGGGCGTGGCTGGGATGGAGGTGGGGGCGTGGCTGGGATGGAGGCGGGGGCGTGGCTGGGATGGAGGACGGGGGCGTGGCTGGGATGGAGGCTGGGGGGCGTGGCTGGGATGGAGGCCGGGGGCGTGGCTGGGATGGAGGCTCTAGGCGTGTGGCTGGGATGGAGGACGGGGGCGTGGCTGGGATGGAGTCTTGGGGCGTGGCTGGGATGGAGTCTCGGGGGCGTGGCTGGGATGGAGGCTGGGGGCGTGGCTGGGATGGAGGATGGGGGCGTGGCTGGGATGGAGGCCAGGGGGCGTGGCTGGATGGAGGACGGGGGCGTGGCTGGGATGGAGGCTGGGGGCGTGGCTGGGATGGAGGCTGGGGGCGTGGCTGGGATGGAGGATGGGGGCGTGGCTGGGATGGAGGCCAGGGGCGTGGCTGGGATGGAGGACGGGGGCGTGGCTGGGATGGAGGCCGGGGGCGTGGCTGGCATGGAGGCCGGGGCGTGTGGCTGGGATGGAGGCTGGGGGCGTGGCTGGGATGGAGGCTGGGGGCGTGGCTGGGATGGAGGACGGGGTCGTGGCTGGGATGGAGGCTGGGGGCGTGGCTGGGATGGAGGACGGGGGCGTGGCTGGGATGGAGGCTGGGGGCGTGGCTGGGATGGAGGCCGTGGGCGTGGCTGGGATGGAGGACGGGGGCGTGGCTGGGATGGAGGCCGGGGCCCGTGGCTGGAATGGTGTTAGAAATCCTTTCCGTGTGGAATCCCAGCAGGGCGGATCCACCTTCTGTGCAGCCTCTGCGCTCAGGGATGGCTGTGCGTGCCTGAGGCCAGGCGCCTCCGCGATGGGGGGTGATGGGGGTGTGGGGTGTGGGGTGGGGTGCGGGGAGAGGGTGGGGAGGAAGAGGGCGGCAGGGAGAGGAGGAAGGGCGGCAGCCCGGTATTCCTCTGGGCACGGTATCCTGTGGTGCAGATCCAGGCAGTTATTTTTATTTATTTTAGTGGCCAGTCCCGGGGTTCGAACTCAGGGCCTGAGCTCTGTCCCTGATGTTCTTTTGCTCAAGGCCAGCGCTCTGCCACGTGAGCCAGGTCTGGCTTTTTCTGTGTATGTGTTGCTGAGGAATTGAACCCAGGGCTTCGTGCACGCTAGGCGAGTGCTCTACCACTGAGCCACCTTCCCGCTCCCCCCCAACCCCCCGGGTTTTTGAAATAAGCTTCAGTAATCCATAACATCCGCGTTACCCTCCGCAGGGTCACGGTTCTTGGCCAGAAAGGAGCCCAGAGCAGTTCTTCCTTGAAGTTAGAGAGGGGCTTGTGGGTGAGGAGGAACACAGCGCTCGAAGTGAGCGGGGATGCATCTTTATTGATTGGGGGGGGGGGGGGGAATCACTGGAGGTTTCCCGGGCTCAGGCCGAGGCCTGCTTTGGAAGGACCCGGGGTGACCGGAGCCGAGCCCCGCTCCGGGCCTGCTCTGCGGGGCTTGGCCGCTAGCCGCCCTTTATCACGCTGTCGATCCAGGGCATGTAGTTGGTGATGCGGGTGAAGACGGCAGGAGGCTTTGCTGACCACCGTCCATACGACACGATCCCGTGGGCCACCCCCGCACACAGCAGGGGCCCCCCCGAATCTCCCTGCAGGGGAGAGGAGGAAAACCATCGTGAACAGAGGCCGTCCTCTCCTAACTCCTGTCCCAAACGACCCAGCGTCTCCATGTGGAGCCCACAGTTGGTGGGGGGCCCTCTTCGGTCTGGGACTCGCTGCTTTCGGCCGTGTTCCTCGCAGCCCGCTCCCTTCTCTTCTAGAGGCTTCTCTGACACGTGGGATGGGAAGGATTTGGGCAGAGAAAAGTGGGATGCAGGCGGGCACGGTGCTCACGCCTGTAACCCCAGCTACTCGCGAAGGCTGAGATCTGAGGATCACGGTTCGAAGCCCGTTCGGGCAGCGTATTCCGTGAGACTCTCCTCCCCAGTTAACCACCAGAAAACAGGAAACGGTGCCTCGGGTCAAAGTGGTGGAGCGCCAGCCTTGAGGGGAAAGGCTCCGGGGCAGCGCCCAGGCCCCGAGTTCAAGCCCCACGACTGACAGGAAGGAAGGAAGAGGAGAGAAAGAACAAGGAAAGCGCTGGAGCGCCAGGAGCCCACACACCCAGGAGGCAGCCGCCGTCGGGGGCAGCGGCCGGGCCCCCCTCCCCCCCCGCCCCTCCGCCCCGGGGAGGAGATGCAGAGCCTGGCTGACCTTGTACGCGGAGCGCGTGCTGCCGGGGTTGCCCACGCACAGCTGGTACTGGTTCTTATAATGCCAGAAGAACCCGCACTCCTTTCTGTCCATGATCCGCAGCTTCACCTCCCTCAGGGTGGCGGACGTGGGCTGCATGACCCCCGTCCGTCCCCAGCCGGCGGCCCGGCACAGCCGCCCCGGGCGGAGGAAGTCCGACGGGGCGGGCAGCGGAGCCACGTCCACAGCCCGGCTCAGCGAGGCCGGCTGCTCCAGCTGGGAGGGCGACGGGGCGTCAGGGCACCCCCGGGGGCGGGCCGGGAGGGAGGGCTGGGAGGGAGGGCGGTACCTTCAGCAGCATGATGTCGTGGCGGTGGGTGAACGGGTTGTACTTGGGGTGGGCGATCTGTTGCGCCGCCGCCAGCTTCTGCTGCGTGGCTTCCGGCCTCGTCACGTTGTGGGCGCCCAGCGTGACCGTGATCTCCCTGTTGACCAGAGGGGGGGACAGCTGGCCTGCCTCCCCCAGAGGCCGCGCTCCCGGCGGCCCGCTCCTCAGCCGGAGTGCTCCCGGGACCCCGGGGGTCCTCACCGGGGACCGCGAGGACGGGAAGGGCCTGGGGAGCCGGGGTCGTGACCCGGCTGGCCCTGCTGAGAGCCCTGGCTCACCCCGGAGACGGGGGGAGGGTGGGGGGGCAGTGCAATGGCCCCGGCGAGCGGACGTCTGTGGCCGGGCCACGCGGGCCTCTGGTCCCGAGCCGGTCCCCCCCCACGCGGGGAGGGCGAGCCCGGCCCTTACCTTCCCTGGCAGTGGGCGGCCGTGAGCACGAACCGCGGGCTCACCAGAAAACCCGCCGCAGCTCGCCGCGCTCCCCGCGCTCCGTGGTGACCTCCAGGAAGGCCATGTAGGGCCGCGAGTGCGGCTTGCACTCCACGCCCCCGATGATCTCCTCTGCAACACAGAGCCCCGACGGCGGGCTGGCCCGGCGCAGCCCCTGCACGCTGCCCGGTCGGTTCTTCTTGGGTCCTGGGCGACCCCAGCCCGTCCGCCGCCGCCCCTCGCCTCCGGCCGCCCTGCTTTCTCACGTGTCACGTTTTTTTCCGGCCCGTCCCCGCCGCCCCCGGGGGCAGAACCGTGGGTGTGGTCAGGAGATTAGGCCAGGGGGAGACCCGTGTCCGGATTCTGCTGGTTCTATCTAACCCTCCCTGCCCGCGGGGGGCTCACGTCCACGGCAGCAAAGGCCGTCGGGAACACGGGGGAGACTGGGAAGGAAGAGGCCGGGGACGGTCCGTCCAGGTGGAGCTCCCGCACACTTGCAAAGGCCTGCCTGGAAGCCGGGGGGCGGGGGGCGGGAGGGGGGACACGGAGGACTCAACCGGCCCCGGCCCCCGGAGGCAGGAGCGCGGCCAGCAGGAGAAGCAGCAGCGGGGACCCGCCGGCGGCGTCCATGCTCGGCTCTGGAGCCGTCCTGCCCGCCGCCGCGGCCTTTATAACGAGGCGGCGAGGGAGGCCGCAGACCGCAGAGCCCGCCGTCGGGCCCAGCGGCCGTGCTTATCAGACGTTCTCGTGACTCCCGTCGCCTCCACTCGCTGTGACTGTCGATCAGATCCCCAGCGTCCCGGCTCGGGGCTGCGCGCGACCTGCTTATCACAGCATCGCTCCAGAAGCACAGCAGCCGCCAGCACGGAGGAGGCGACCACGGGCCGGCCAGCTTCCTTTTTCTCGGCCTTGAAGGCCACATTGGTTTTTGTGACAACACTCTGCTCTGCCGTTGGCACACGAAGACAGACACACACGCCAACAAATACGGGAACATCAGAGGAGCAAAGCTGTACCTTCAGACCAGGCGTGGCCCGGAGTCGAAGATTAGTCCGTCATTGTAGCCAAACGATTAGTAGAATAATAGAACCGAGAAGGAAGAAAGAGGGAGACTTTACCAAATACCTGCAATACTCTGCCCCCGGTAACACTCTACACGTGTGTTCTCATTTAATCATTGTAACACTACTTGGGGATTTCTGCACGTAATTATGGAGCATGTAACGGAAGCTACCAGCAAGACCCCAAACTCTGTCAGAGTCTGAAACTCACAGGCTTTCCGTGCTGCTCATTTTAATGATATGGGAAGTGGACGATGAGGAGATCATTCAATGAATGGAGAAAGACAAATACACACATAGGAAAGACAGGGTTTGTTCTGGGTGTCAGTGACCCACCTGTAATCTTCACTACTCATGAGGATGAGGTCCTGGAAGATGGCAGTTCAAAATGAACTGGGGCAGAAAAATCAGAGAGACTCCATTTCAACCTAGCAACAAAAAGCCAGGCTGAAGGCATGGTTCAAGTGGTAGAGCCCCAGCTGTGAGCATGAAAGCTGAGTGAAAACTCAGTGCTCTGAGTTCAAGCCCTAGTACTGGCACATCACACAGAAGATAGCATTTGCATATAGGGAATCAGAGCTTTCTACGTGTACGTAGAGAATCACACTTGTTTTGACAGCAAGATGTTATCTACGACTGTCGTTATTTGAGGTGTATTTATTTATTTATTTATTTTTTTTTTTGGCCAGTCCTGGGCTTGGACTCAGGTCCTGAGCACTGTCCCTGGCTTCTTTTTGCTCAAGGCTAGCGCTCTGCCACTTGAGCCACAGCGCCACTCCCGGCTTTTTCCGTGATTGATTGGAGATGGGAGTCTCGTGGATTTGTTGCCTGAGCAGCTAGGATCACAGGTGTGGGCCACCGGCTCATTTCTGTTTCATTGCTGTGGTGTCAGCCCTGGGGCTTGAACTCAGGGCTCACACTCTGGCTTACCTTTTGTGGTGCTCTGCCGTTTGAGGCATGCCTCCGGTTCCTCATTTTTATTTTTAGTTTTTACTCTAGCCCCATGGTGTTTCCTTCACATCGTCCCGCTTTCCTGAATTGCAGTCAAGGAGACGCGTACGCTGGCCCAGGATACAGATGGGCTGTCAGCATCTTAGGTAGCTTATTTATTTAATGTGGGGCTTGAACTCAGGGCCTGAGTCTGGCTTTTGTTCTTGTGGTCAGTCATGGGGCTCACCTCTGAGCCTGGGCGCCGTCCCGGAGCTCTTCAGCTCAAGGCTAGCGCTGTCACTTGAGCCACAGCGCCACTTCTGGTTTTCTGGTGTCAATTGGAGAGAAGAGTCTCACAGAGTTTCCGGTCTGGGCTGGCTTTGAACGGCGATCCTCAGATCTCAGCCTCCTGAGTGGGTAGGATTACGGGTGTGAGCCACTGGCGCCTGGCTAGGTCTGGCTCTGAACTGTGATCCTCAGATTTCGCAGAAGTGTGAGCCACTGGTGCTAGACCAAAATCTTAAGTGACTTTTTGTTGTTAGGCAGAAGCATTCTAGGTGTGGTAAGGAAAGGTCTGGGGTTCCAGGCTTGAGCTAGTAGTATGCTGGCCTCGGGGTTCTTTGAATAACAGGACTTGAGAAGAGTCCTGGTAGCGTAGCTAACAGCTTATATTGTGTGTCCCCCTCCTGCATTCCCCCAGATCTACCCGTAGCCATCTGTCAGTGACTATAAATTACAACATAAATCAGAAAACCAACTCTTTGTTGGGATTTCTGTATCCCGGGCAGGGACTGAGGACTTGGAGCGTCGGTGAATCCCCAGTCAGAGGACGCGTATAGAAACCAGCCGCGCAGCTTTGGCTGGCCTCCTGTCTCTCCAGGTTCAGATTAGCGAGAGAATAGACCTATTTAGTCCCTGCCATACTCCTCACAGTGACTCGTGGAGAGAAGGCTCTCACGATAGAACATGGAGAAAAATGGCAAGTAAGAGCCACCAGAGCGCTGTCCGCCGAAGCATTATACTCACAGAGCGATTCTGGCAGCGGCTCGAGCGCGGGTTACTGACCGCTTCGGGAACGATGGGTCCCCGCACCTCCCAGCTCCCGCGTCGGATCTGAGCGGACGGCGCTGGATCCTGGAGAACTGCAGTGGATTATTTATTGCGAGTCTAATCAGGCGTTAATAGATTGCTTGGCTGAGTTTTCTGGTCGTTCGTCGGCAGCTCTTTTGTTTTATTTTCAGATTCCTTAGGATTTTCCTCATAGATCCCCGTGGGATGTGTTATTTATTCCTTTCGGATTTACGTAGCCTGATTCCTTCTTGTTCTGTGGGAAGTGGTTAGCCCTGCAGCGGAGCGCTGAGGAGGACCGGAGAGCGGCGCTCTTCCATCCTTCCCCACCTGGAGGAAGGGAGGGCATCTCCTGAGTCTTCCATCATGGAGTATGATGGAGATTCCCTCTATCAAGTTGAAAAAGTTCTTTTAGTTCTTGACTGTTAGGTTTTACTTACTTATTTTTTTTAAAAGGTTGGATCTTGCCAGAGACCTTTTTGCATTGATTGAAATGATCACATTTTCTTAAAATGGCAGCTTACGCTCGTGGAATTTTTTTTTTTTTTTAGTGTTCGCCAGCCTTTGTAATCTTGGCTAAGCCTCCCTGGGTCATGATAGGTCATTCCTCTGTACGTGGTCCCTTTGGTTCTTGCTAAGCGTGTTCGCGTTTCTCACTGTGCTCGTGAGGGCCGTCGGTCCTCTGTAGTGAGCCCTGTACTGGAAGACGAGCACAGGGCGCCGGAATGGAAGGAAAAGAGGGGGAGGAAAATGCGTGGACACACGTGGAAGAAAAAATGCAGCGGGGGTGTGGCGAAGGAGCTCGGGGTTCCTTAGGAATTCCGGAAGGCATAATCCTTTGTGGAGGCTCCCAAAGGCAGAGAGAGGGGTGGAAAAGAGAGAGAAAAGAGTTCTCGCTTACTATCAGGAGAGAAGTTAACTAGCAGTTGTCTCAACGTTGACAGGTCACTTAAGAGTATGGTCAAGTGAAGCCAATTAGGGTCATGCTAAGAGCGTTAATTGACTTGCTGGGTTATTATCATTATTGTGTGTGCTGGTACTGGGGCTTGAACTCAGGGCCTGGGCACTATTCCTTAACTTTTCCACTCAAGATTGGTGCTCTACCACTTGAGCCACACCTCCGCGTCCACCTTTTAGGTGGTAAAATGGTCAGTAAACATGTGTATCATAGCCCTTGCTACCCAGGCTGGCTTAGAACCACGATCCTCAGATCTCAGCCTTCTGAGTAGCTAGGATGACAGAAGTAATCTGTCTTCTGGCCCCTGGCCCCCACTAGATTCTTCAGAGGGTTAACGCATGCATAGAGGAGGAAGGCAGTGAGGCTCGACCTTGGAGGTTTTGTCCCTGATGGAGTTTCGCGTGACCCTCCGGGGTCCTTACCAGTTACAAGACGCAGTGAGCACCTGGTTAGCTCTGTGCATTCGTTTGGGAAGTTCAGCTGCATACCTGATGCTTATTATTTCGTGTGTGAAGACAGCCTCACAAAATGAACCTGCATATTTTCACGGACAATGGATATTTTTATTTCTTCTATGTTTTAGCTGGGGCATATTTGTAGATCTCTTTTATTTTTGCTTTCATCAAAAGGGTGTTTTGGTATTTGTTTTTGCTTCTGATCTTCACTGTAGTTTAGTTTTAGCTGTGCTTCTGGGATCTTCCCTTGATCTCTGAGGACCTCTCTCTCTCTCTCTCTCTCTCTCTCTCTCTCTCGCTCGCTCTCTCTCCCTCTCTCTCCGTCTGAATTCTTGCTGGTGCCGGTATAAGTGTCTGTGGACAGGACATCCGGGGAAGGGAAAGGCGGTGGGGAGGGGAGGGCTCTCTCTGAAGCTGGGCTGGATGACAACAGGAGCTCCTTGCCTGGGTTCTCTCTGCTGTTGCGGGATCCCTGCGGGCCTGAACGGTGTTCTGCGTGGTCTTCTGCCCCGTCCCCCTCCTTCACCAGCGTTCTGGCGGTGCTAGGTAGTCCTCATGCGAGTTCAGGGTAGCTTGCCCCCACTCACAAGGTGGGGTAAAGTCCCCCCCTCCCCCCCCCCCCCGCACAGGGGTGCTTGTCTTGTAAATCTTGTGATGCTATCTGTCCCTGTAGCAGTTCTCTGCGTCTTAGAACCCAGCCCAGCAAAGGCGAGCCCCTCTCTGGTGGGGGCCTCTTGGCACCCACTGCCCTTTCCACGCGCCTCGAGGAAGCTGGCTTGCTTGGTAGCTGCCGTGCGAGTGGAGCTAGGCAGCTCTTGCTCCAGCCCGGCGGGCGTCAGAGGGCTCAGCCTCAGGATTGTCTTCCATTCTCCCGCCTGTAGCTTCCCTCAACTGAGGGGTCGATTCCAGACTCTTCCATTACACTTCTAGGACCTGAAAGCCATGGTTCCCCCCCCACCCCCCAGATCACAGTTCTTCCTTGTAGCTCCTCATTCTTCCTGCGTTTCTTTGCCCCTCAGCCTCCCGCGTAGCTGGGATTTCAGGAGTGAGCCGCGGGCGCCCGGTGGCTTCCAGCCTTTTGACAGTTAAGGGAAGGGGAGAGCCCGGTGGGCTTTCCTGCCTGTGCTGGCTTTGAACTGTGGTGCTCAGTTCTCAGTCTCCTAGCGGTTAGGATTACAGGGACGAGCTCCTTATTTCTTGTAAGAAAAAAGCTTTTTAAAAACTCTTTCTAATTGCCTTATATCCTAGTTCCCTATGGTTCTCATTTCCTTCTATCCCGTGCGTGGCTGGCATAGTTCTGTAACCGTGTGGCCACAGTGAAGGGACTCGGCCAAGACCTACGGCGAGGGACCGCGGTTCCAGTGCTTGCCGGAGGAAAGACAAAGCTTTCCTCAAGTGTCCGCCATTGACTGGCAAACACTTCTTTCTTCCTCACGAAACCCTCCTCCAGCCTGTGCTTTTGGGACGGACGCATTCAAGTCCCTGTTCAGAGGCTCTAGACTCAACCGCAGCGGAATCCTGGCAGCCCCCCGAGCCCCCCTTGCACGCCGGGGCGAGCGTCTCCACCTCCGCTCCCCCCCTCTTCTCCGTCCGGTGGACGCGGTAACGCGGCGGAGGGGCCTGGCGCGGTGGCTCACACCGTCATCCCAGCCGCCGGGCCCCGAGGGCTCGTGGGTCTAGGCCGGTCCTGCCCGAGACACGGTCGAGAACCCATCCGGCTCGAAGCATCTGGGTGTCGTGGTGTAGACTTGCCGTCCCAGCTCCGGGAGCAAGCATGGAACGGGGGGATCACCGTTCAAGCACGAGCTGGGGACAAAGCGAGGCCTCACCTCAAAATAACCAAAGCCAAGCAAAGGGCCCCAGAGCCGGGCTCAGCGCCCAGCACCACGCCCCGCCTGCCGCAAGGCCCAGGGCCGCCACAGACCGCGTGAGGGTTAGGGGAGACGCTGCTCATAAATGATTAGACATACTAGGTACTGCTAGTTTTTATTACTAGCCTTCCATATCACTAATCTCTTCCAAGAGTGTGTGAACAGAATGGTCTTGCTTTCAGTTGTGCCAGGCTTTTGCATCCGTGTGTGTGTGTGTGTGTGTGTGTGTGTGTGTGCCAATCCTAGGGATTGAACCTTGAGATTTTGTGCTCAAGGCTATTGCTCTAGCACTTGAGCGATGACTCCATTTCCAGCTTTTGTGTGTGTGTGTGTGTGTGTGTGTGTGTGTGTGTGCGTGTGCCTAATTGGAGATAAGCTTCGTGGGCTTTCCTGCTCAGAGTGGCTAGGATTACAGGTGTGAGGTACCGGCGCCTGGCTTGTACCAGGATTTCTTTTTTTGCTTTATTTGTTTTTTTGCCAGTCCTGGGGCTTGAACTCAGAGCCTGAGCACCGTCCCTGGCTTCTTTTTGCTCAAGGCTAGCACTCTGCCACTTGAGTCACAGCGCCACTTCCGGCTTTCTCTATCTATGTGGTGCTGGGGAATCGAACCCAGGGCCTCATGTGTAGGAGGCGAGCCCTCTTGCCACTAGGCCACATTCCCGAGCCCCTCCAGCCCTGTTTTGAGGAATAGTTTGCCTGTTCCCTGGGCTTCTCCAGCGCTGTGGAAACGACACCTCACTCTCTGTGCTGCGTCTAGGGGGCTGAGGGCCGGGGTGATTAGCAAAGCCTGTGCCGCTCTTGCTGTGCATTCTTCCGTAGCTCACCTCCGCCCTCTCTGCGTGGCCTTGAGTCACAGGGCACAGAGTTAGACCTGCGCCTGGCAGCCCCCACCTTCCGGTCCCTTTCTCTTGCTCCGTGTGCGATCTTTGGACGGTAACCGTGTCAGCGCGCCTGTCAGCATTCTCCAGACGAGATCCCACGAGTCAGAGACGGCGTGGCTGATGAGGCGGCGCGCGGCCTTCTAGCTGCAAATGACGGGCCGCGCGGCCGTGGGGAGCCGCGCAGACCGCGTGGTGGAGTCTGTCGTGGATCAGACGCTGGGCGGGGGGGGGGGGGCACCTGGCGGGCGGGGCGGCGGCTGGGTCTCGGTGGTGCGGCCCCCGCCCCGTCCCCTCGGGCCTCTGTGCCCCCCCCCGCAAGAGAGCCTGTCTCACTTTCGTGCCCTTCACTGTTCCCATTTTCTCAGTGTATATTCATTGTGGAAGGAGTTTTGCCACGATCGCCTCACTGGTGCGTGCACTGTAATTCACGCAGACGAACCTCAGCGACTGCTCTCTTTCCTCTTGTTCCCTTCCCCATTGTTATGACTCAACACCGTTCAGGGAGTTTCGTTATGCCTTTCACACACACACACACACACACACACACACACACACAGTGTTTGATGTTATTTGTCCACCTCTATATTCTTTTTCCCTCTCTAAGCAAGTTTTTTTCCCCCCTGCTCACACAAACAGGTTTAATGTTAGCGTGGAATGCAAAAGATTAGACTAAAAAAAAATCATTAAAATAAATAAAATTAACCAAGACAGTGACTAGAATAATACTACCGTGATAATCACATTAAGTAGAAAAGCTTCCATCAATATTTCAAAGATGTTACAGATACAGTGCCAGAGTTCTACATAACACACTCAATTAATTTTATAATGTTCCGTATTTCATTAACATGTGACTCCAGAGAAAGCATTATCCAGATATCCAGA